>NW_016107661.1:1319678-1321713 GCF_001604975.1 Cebus imitator
AAAAAAAAAAAAAAAAAAAAAAAAAAAAAAAAAAAAAGGGCAGCAGGTGTTATTTGGGCTAAATTGACCTTGAAATTGATTTCTTTATTTTATGACTTACTGAGAGGAGATTAATACTTTTTTTTCCTGCAGTCTGAAACAATTTACATGGTAATAGAAGGCATAGTCAGTCAAATAAATTGCTGGAAGTAGTAGTGTTCCAAAGAGGGGGAAAAAAAAACGGAGCTCACTTGCATTGATTTCTTTGCCCTGGGGAGAAGCAGAGATTTTAACATCTGGGAATAGGGAGGTAAATTTTATCTCTCGTTTTAAAAGCAGAGGACTGAAGAGCTTAATCTGACATTTACACAGAATTTTCCAAGTTGGGGGAAATGAGGGCAGCCTGAGTTCCTTGCTTGAAGGTTAGCTGGTGTTTCCTCCAAAGGGCTGGGGTGGTTTGATTTGGGAAGGTTTGGAGAGGCCGGGGTGTCATTAAGATGGGCTTGGAAGTTGGCTGCGAGCTCTTGGCTGCCTTGCTGTGATTTGGGACGTGGTGGAGGAATGGGGTGGTGGTAGCAGACTAGCTGTCAAAGACTCGAACCCAGGCCCAGATGGGGCACCGAGGAACCATACAGGTGGAGGCCTTGCTCCCAGCATTCTGGGTATTGCCTTGCAGTCACCCTACCCCAGGATGGGTTTGATGTTCACTGATGCTTCAGCACACATGGATCGGTGGGATTTGCCAGTTTGCTGGGTGCATTGGGTTGGAATCTGAGAGTGCATCTACTTCAGTGGTGAAATGCAGTGATGGGTTAATACTGCCTGCCATGGGAACAGAAGGGGACTGGTGGCTTGCATGCTATTTCTGTTTCCTGGTGAAATCCCCAATGCCATCATTTCTGCATTCAGACCACATTGACAGGACTCCTGTGCTCCAAAGCAACCCCAAATTCATTTACCGTGTGATGCAAGCTAAATATATACGTTTTTTAGAAAATGTCAAGAAATGAAGCCGTATCTGAAGGGTTCTTGCCATTGTTGTCATGGCAAGAACAACAATTCTTTTAAAAACCAAATAAAAAGTTTCAGGTAAAACAAAATATTTTCGACAGTAAGACATGCTCAGTGTACAAAATTCAAGGGTCAGAAAAATGAGTTTTCCTCCTATCACATCCTTCTTCTCCAAAATGAGTCTTTTTGATTTTCCTTCTTTTTGAGATGGAATTTCTCTCTTGTCACCTGGGCTGGAGTGCGGTGGTATGATCTCAGCTCACTGCAACCTCCACCTCCCGGGTTCAAGTGATTTTCCTGCCTTGGCCTCCCAAGTAGCTGAGATTACAGGCACCCACCACTACACCAGACTGATTCTGTGTTTTTAGTAGAGATGGGGTTTCACCATGTTGGCCTTGCTGATAGTGAACACCTGACCTCAGGTGATCTGCCTGCCTTGGCCTCCCGAAGTGCTGGGGTTGTAAATGTGAGTCACTGTGCTTGGCCCAAAATGAGCCTTTTAAAAAAGACTGGTTTCTTCTCTGTCTTCTGAAGATTTCAGTGCATGTACTAGAAATATCTATATCCTTAAAACAATGAACAGATGCAGAGCACGATACATACCACTGTGCATTTTACTGCTTTTCCCCTGTCATTCCATATAAAGCTCCCTCATTATCTTAACTGACAGTGTCTGGATTCGCCATAACTTATTTACTTGGCCTCTGAATAATGGAATGTATGTTGTTCCCAGTATTTTGTAATTACAAAAAGGGCTTCCATGATTATTCTTGGCACAGGTCATGTTATGTTCATGCAGACGTTTAAACAGGAGATGCTTGAAAAATGGAATCACTAGTCCAAATATTACCAAGTTTTAAAGTGTTGACCGATGTATAATTCCACCATGTATAAAGAATCCATGTTTCCCTACAGTCTTGTGATTTGCAGGCTTTATTCACATTTCATCTTTGTCAGCCTCAGCAAAAAATAATATATTGCCTTATTTGCATTTCTTTTATTATGAGTGAAGTTTTAATTACAAGGATTATGGGAATTTCTTAAT
>NW_016107661.1:1321748-1343367 GCF_001604975.1 Cebus imitator
TTGCCTGACTGTCTTGTGAAATCGTCAGTACATTTCCTTTGCTTGTTTTTTTTTCATTGACTTCCTTTGGTGTTTTTTTAATTGATTGTGGGGGAAGCTCTTTATAAATGATGTTGCCCCTTTGTTCAGTGGGTTTTAGTTTTCTCAGATTGCCTTTTGTGTTCTACTTTGTATATGGTATTTTTTCGTGCATACAATTTTATTTACACAGGATTTTAAATCTTCTGTTTTAAGGATTTTGGTTTAGGGTTTATAATTAGAAGGAAGTTCACTAACACTCTGAGATTATACAAATCTATTTTTTTTTTTTAGACAGTCTTGCTTCATCAACCAGGCTGGAGTGCAGTGACTCAGTCTTGACTCACTGCAACCTCTGCCTCCTGGGTTCAAGTGATTCTCCTGCTTCAGCCTCCTCAGTGCCTGGGATTACAGGTGCCCACCACCACGCCTGTCTAATGGTTATATTTTAATAGAGACGGGGTTTCACCGCGTTGGCTAGGCTATAAAAGTCTATTTGATTTTGTTATGTCTTCTGGTTGGAATGTGCATTAAGGAATTAGTTGGATGTTTTGCTTCTAAAAAGGAAATTTCAGAGGTGTGGTGGAAGGGTGTGTGGTCTGTGATCATCCATCAGCTATGATCTGGCTTCATAGGCTCCTCAGCCTGCTTTCTTTATCTTGGCATCCAGACTTCCCAAGGAGAAATGTCACAGCACTGTGGTCAGAACACTTTAGGGTTTGTTGGGCCCGGGGGTGTTGATAGACCTTTAGAGCTGTCAGAGGTGTGGGAGCCGGAGCAACTCCATCTTGAATAGGAGCGGGGTGAAATGAGGCTGAGACCTACTGAGCTGCATTCCCACATAGTTAGGGTGTTCTCAGTCACAGGATGAGATGGGAAGTCAGCACCGAATACAGGTCATAAAGATGTTGCTGAGAAAACAGTAGCAACGACTTGGAACCAACCCACATGCCCATCAGTGATAGACTGGATAAAGAAAATGTGGCATGTAGACACCATGGAATACTATGCAGCTATAAAAAAGGATAAGTTCATGTCCTTTGCAGGGACATGGATGGAGCTGGAAACCATCATTCTCAGCAAACTAACGTAGGAACAGAAAACCAAACACTGCATGTTCTCACTCACAAGTGGGAGTTGAACAGTGAGAAGACATGAACACAGTGAGGGGAACATCACACACCAGGGCCTGTCAGGGGGTTGGGGACAAGGAGAGAGATAGCCTTAGGAGAAATACCAAATGTAGATGACGGGTTGATGGGTGCAGCAAACCACCATGGCACGTGTATACCTATGTAACAAACCTGCATGTTGTACATGTATATCCCAGTACTTAAAATATAATAATAAAAAAATAACGTCGCTCATGAAACAGGTTGCAGTAAAGGAGCTGGCCAAAACCCATCAAAACCAGGATGGCCACAGGAGTGACCTCTAGCCATCTCCACTGCTACAGTCCCACTAGTGCCATGACAGTTTACAAATGCCAAGGCAATGTCAGGAAGTTAACATATATGGTCTGAAAAGAGGATGTATCAATAACCCACCCCTCGTTTAGCATATCATCAAGAAATCACCAGAAAAATCGGTAACCAGGAGCCCTTGGGACTGCTCTGTCTTTGGAGTGGCCATTCTTTAATTCCTTTACTTTCCTAATAAACTTGTTTTTGCTTTGTGCTGTGGAGTCTCCCTGAATTCTTTCTTGTGGGAGATCCAAGAACAGTCTTTTGGGGTCTGGATTGGGACCCCTTTCCTGTAACAGAGCTACTGACCCCATTTGTTTTATACAGCCTTGGTCCTTGCTGGTCTCCCTGCTTCGTGTCTGGGAACCCATGATGCACCACCCCCATCTCGGCCCCACACCTTCTGACTGTTCTTCTGGAGGCTTTGATCAGCCATGGCCTTGGCGCTTTGCACCATCTTGGTCCATGTAGGTTTTACTGGAGCCATCACTGGGAACTCATCATGTACCCAGATCCCCACCCCTGACCCCACCCCTTCTGTCCATTGCTCATGAAGCTTTGATTGGTCATGACCTTGGTCCTCTGTTAACCTGTGGGATGGGCTGTTTATTGTTTTTTCCACCTCCTATTTCCTTATTCTGTATGACTATAGATACAAAAATTGATATATCTGGATGTTGCTATTCATAGGTAGGCACATAAACACAAGATTACATGAATATGTCTACGAACCCTGAAAATCTGAGACAGGACTCAGTTAATTTAGAAAGTTTGTTTTTCCAAGGTTGAGGACACACGCCTGTGACACAGCCTCAGGAGGGCCTGACGACATCAGACCAAGGTCAGAGCACGGTTGGGTTTTATACATTCTAGAGGGACATGAGACATCAATCAGCATATGCAAGGTGAACATTGGTTTGGTCTGGAAAGGTGGGACAACCTGAATCAAAGGTGGGAAGACACAGAGGGGGCTTCCAGGTCAGAGATAGATGGGAGACAAATGGTTACATTTTTTTGAGTTTCTCATTAGCCTCCCTAAAAGAGACAATCAGATATGCATTTATCTCAGTGAGCAGAGGCGTGACTTTGAGAATAGGAGACACGTTGGCCGTAAGCAGTTCCCAGCTTGACTTTTCCCTTTAGCTTAGTGATTTTGGGGCCCCCGGGATTTATTTTTCTTTTACATGTGTGTATAAGGATTTTTATACACAAAAAAACATGGCTGAACATGGTGGCTCATGTCTGTAATCATAGCACTTTGGGAGTTTGAGGCAGGTGGATCACTTGAGGACGGGAGTTCAAGACCAGCCTAGCCAACATGGTAAAACACCATCTCTACTAAAAATATGAAACATTGGTCTGACATGCTGGTGGGCACCTGTAATCCCAGGTGCCTGGGAGGCTGAGACAGGAGAATTGCTTGAACCTGGGAGACGGAGGTTGCGGTGAGCTGAGATTGTGCCACTGTATTCCAGCCTGGGCATCAGAGCGAGACTCTGTCTCAAAAAAAAAAAGTGTCCCCCAAAGACATTTCCAATCAGGAAGAGACTCTTTAAAGGTAATTGTTATGCAAAGAATATTATCTTCTATGCCACCTCTGGGAGCTGACACCAGCCCACGACAAGTCTGGAGAGAATGATGTCTGATGGCCCATCTGGGACCTCTGCATGGGTCATTGTCTAAACTGGCTAAATCCTTGTTGCTGGATTCATGTCCCAGATTTTGAAAGCTGTAAACTGAGGCACAAGAGGTTTCCAGGGAAGACTAGTAGATGTCTAATGAAAGGGTGGAAAATGAGGGAACAGGACTTGTGGGGGAGAGAACAGCTGCAGATAGTGGCCAGAGTGATAGCTGGCTCAGGACCCTGGCTTGGGATCTAAGAAGGTTGGAGATCAGATCTTCTTCCTCAAGAATTTTCATCGGGATGATCAGCTGTGCTCAACCACCTCCCTCAAAGCATCTCTTGGCTCTGTTTCCCCTGCTTAGTCACACTTAGAATGTTAATATGTGCTTATCTCTGTTTTCAAGGTAAGGAGGGAAACTGAGACAGAAGTGATTGGGCATAGAGTTGGCTACTTTGTTCAGATAATGCAGGGACTGTGTTATCCAAAAGAGGGTGACAATTTAGGGTTAGGGTGCATCCCCAGTTCCAGGGTATGGCGAGGTGTAAAAGTGGCAGGAAGGGCAGAAAAAGTCTTTTGAGAAGAGCAGATAGAGTTGGTACCATCTTCTGTTGGTACCACTTCCTAGAAGTGAAGGCTTCCTGTGCTCTTTTGATTAAAATAACTTGGAAGTGTGGCACAATGAGAGATAGTCAGCTAAAGAGGACACCAGGCCTCTGGGACCTCCAGCCGAGGGATGTCAAGAAGGAAAGTCCCCAGCTAGGGGAAGGGGGCTGGGAAGTGAGGAAGGGACAAAGAGAGGAAGAAGGCTGTGCAGGGGTAGCTGGATAGGAATTTCATCTGGTAACTAGGTTCCCAAGTAAGATTGTACCTGAGTGTAAGTCCTAAGTTGTCTCTTTCCGGGCTCTGGGATACTGGTTGCCTGGATTCTCTATTCTCTTTTCTTCTAATCGCCTTCCTCTGGAAGACTCTTAATTTTGACTAGGGCTGATGGTCGCTATGGAGCCAATACTGGCTTCAGATGCAAAGTTTTGGACTTGTGGAGTCCAGCACAATGCACTGACCATTTCCATGGGTCTCCATCTCTGTTCCTGAGAAAGACAGATTGATTCTTGCTGCTTTGGGCAGGTGTGTGTCCCTAGACTGGTTAGAAGTGGGCAAGATGCTGGGTCACCTGTGAGTCTTAGAGGGAGGCCCCTTTCAGAGAAAGGCCCGTGCAGTTGACAGGGATCCCAGGACATATAATAACACTCGCGTCTTGTCACTTGGTTGAAATCCGCTCTTGGGCTTAACTTGCTGATGAAGCGCAGTTTCTTACTGGTCCATCTATAAAGTGGGACTGAAAAGGAAGTGACAAAAACCGGGCATCCTCAACCCAGTGGACATTCTCTCAAAGGAGAACTGGCGTATCTGGCAGCAAAATCTCTGCGTCAACATCCTCCCCCTTCTCTCCCCTCTCAGGCTGCTACTTCAGGCAGTTGCTGGAAGCAGGGGACACGATTTGTGTTTAAGTTCATTTGTTCACTTCAGGAGCAAGGAACTGGAGGGTGGATGTGGCGTGAGGACCATTCTCTGTGTAGAGGAAGGACGGGAACAAACACAATGTTGATTTCTTGGTCACCAGATTTTTCCTTGAGCCATGTCTACTAGAAAACTGCTAAAAGAGAAACAGTAAAATATGTGTTCTCCTGATAAGTTTGGAAACTAGGTACAGAAACAGAAATCCCAGGACTCTGTGGGTGGATCTGAGTAATTCTTGTGGCTGGTACAGGAAAGAGTAGGTAGCTTCTGTCCCTCTCTGCTTCTGTCTCTTTTGATCTCTCTCTCTCTCTCTCTATCCACCTCTCCTCCTCTCCTCCTCCCTCCTCTCTCCCAGTTTCTCTGCCCCTCTCTTCCTTCCCTCTTTCTTTTCCTTTCTCTCCCACCCTCTCTCTTTTGAGAAAGGGTCTTGCTTGAGACACACCCACACTCCTCTATCTGCCCAATGGGTTTAAGGGGTGACTCCAGGCCAAAGCCTGCTGACTTTTTTTTTTTTTTTTTTTTTTTTTTTTTAGATGGAGTTTTGGTCTTGTTGCCCAAGGCTGGAGTGCAATGGCGTGATCTCGGCTCACCGAAACCCCCGCCTCCCGGGTTCACGCGATTCTCCTGCCTCAGCCTCCCAAGTAGCTGGGATCACAGACACCCAATAGGACACCCGGCTAATTTTTGTATTTTTAGTAGAGATGGGGTTTTACCATGTTGGCTAGGCTGGTCTTGAAACCCTGACCTCAGGTGATCTGCCCACCTCGGCCTTGTTGACTTTTGATTAATGACAGTGTAGAGCATTAGGCATTGCTGATGCTTCTGAGGCAGGGGCATTTCCCCAGAGTTGGTGGTGACCAGCTTTAACATGCTTCTGTGCTGTACCTCGTGGGAAGGTGGACGAAGGCCTCGGGAATACTCCCATGGTGATTCACATCCTGGTGTTTGCAGTAGGCATGCTCAGTGCAAGGGCTCATGCTCAGGGCTGAGGCTCCACCACAGCCCTGCTGAGTGCTGTGTTCCCTTGCACGAGTCCCTTAGTCTCTCAGTTGCTTCTTCACTTGTAAAATGGGGCTGAGGATAAGACCCTCTTCTTAATATCCTAGTAAGGATTCAGGGTGAAAATGTACAAGAAACACACGTTGGCCGGGTGCCGTGGCTTACACCTGTAATCCCAGTACTTTGGGAGGCCAAGGTAGGTGGATCACCTGAGGTCAGGAGTTTGAGACCAGCCTGGCCAACATGGTGATATCCTGTATTTACTAAAAATATCAAAACTTATCCAGGCATGGTGGCGGGTACCTGTATTTCCAGCTACTAAGGAGACTGAGTGACAGAGTGAGGCTTAGCTCACAAAAATAAATAATAATAAAAAGTAGCACATAGCATTGCAGGTGTTCCCTAGGTGCAAACAGCTGCTGGAGTGGAAGGTGGAAGGTTGGGGACCCCTGGCATCCTCAGGCTGGGATGAGGAGTCCACACTGAGAGACATCTAGACCAGCACTGCCTCTGGGGTGTCAGGGGAGTCAAAGATGCAATTTAGCATTTGCTGGTAGCCACATTAAAAAGTAAAAAGAAACTGATGAAATTAACTGTGATAATAAATTTCCTTTGAGATAGTTGTAATATATTTACATTTTTAAACATAGCAATATATTTTATTTTTATGTATTATTAAACGTGATTCTAACATGTAATCGATATAAAAATATTAATGAAATATTAATATTAATGAGATACTTTATATTCATTTTCTTCATCATGTCCTGAAAGCCCAGTGAGCGTTGTGTATATACAGCCCATTGCAATGAGACTAGCCATGGGGTTCCGTAGCCACATGGGGCTAGTGGCCACCATGGTGGGCAGTGCAGGTGTGGACCCACGCAGGGGAGGGGTAGAGAACCAGCCGTACTGTGGCTAGATGCACTGAGACATTCTGGGATCATGCTAAACTGGGTTATTCCAGATTAGAATTTTTTTCCTCAACCCGGATTCCCTAACCTCCTTTTTAAAATTTGTTTGTTTTTGCCAGGACTACAAGTCTGAAAACTCACCCCTCCTCCCCAGTGCCAAGAACATTCTGCAAGACTCTGTAAGTAGAAGCATTTTGCTGAACCGATTGGATTTTGAAACTCCTTTTGCATCCTTTTCAGCCTCTTTGGTCACCATCATCCATCACCAGGAATGGTGTTTACCTGAAACTAATCTTGCTGGAGAAGTAACTGGGTTTGAGGGGAATACATTTTCCTAAGCACGTGCACAATTTCTATTAGGATGCACCTGGGCTGTATTCCCAGCCTTCGGTACGTGGTGTGAGAGCTGTGTTCTGCCCTCTAAAAAGGACCAGGTCCACTGGGGGACAGATCCGGGGCACAGTGGTCAGTGACGAGGCTGCAGATCAGTTCCTCTGCCACCTGGCATGAGGGCCCCAGGTTTTGGAAGAGTGGATGGAAGTCAAATTTCATTTGGTTGTCTTCCTGGTAGGGACAGGAATGCTTCCTGAGTGCCCTGGGGTCCTGGATCATGGCGTCGGGCTTGAAGTCACTGGGGCACACAACTTGGGATGCTGGCGGTGAATTCCCATGCATCCCTCATCTGTCACCCGTGAGTTCAGTGGCCAGGAAGCTTCCTTCACAGATAGCTCTGAAATCACTTGTGCACAGCCTCTCAGTGATGCAGTCATGGTGTGGTGCATTCCCCAAGCGTGACCTGTTTGTGTATTGTTGGTGACCTTGAGATGACATCATTTACACACAGACGGTTGTTTTGTATTCATCATAGAATACATAGAGAAGTTTTATAATGATCTTCTCTTTATAGCCATCATGACTGGCTTTCCGTTAATGGTAGTGATCTGAAATTTCCTTCAAAAATACTTAAGTAGCCAGGCACTGTGATTCACGCCTTTAATCCCGGCACTTTGGGAGGCTGAGGTGGGCGGATCACCTGAGGTTGGGAGTTCTAGACCAGCCTGACCAACACGGAGAAACCCCATCTCTACTAAAAATACAAAATTAGCTGGGCAGGGTGGTGCATGCGTGTAATTCCAGCAACTCAGAAGGCTGACGCAGGAGAATCGCTTGAACCCGGAAGGTGGAGGTTGCAGCGAGCTGAGATTGTGTCATTGTATCCAGCCTGGGCAACAAGAGCAAAACTCTGCCTTGAAAAAAACAAAACAAAAACAAAAAAACTTCAGTAAAAAAAAAAAATGAGTTGACTCAAAGACAAAAAAATGGTATGGAAAGAATGATGTAGGTCTGGTAAGACATTGTGATAGTGGTAAGTGAACGGCTGAGAGTAAATTCTTTTATCAAAAGATGATCATGGCCAGTCCCAATGGCTCACACGTATAATCCCAGCACTTTGGGAGGCCAAGGCAGGAGGATCGCTTGAGCCCAGGAGTTGGAGACCAGCCTGGGCAACATAGGGAGACCTCATCTCTACAACAAATGAACAAATTAGCTGAGTGTGGTGGTGTGCGCCTGTAGTCTCAACCACGCGGGAGGCTGAGGTGGGAGGATTGCTTGAGCCCAGGAGGCAGAGGCTGCAGTGAGCTATGATTGTGTCACTGCGCTCCAGCCTGGACAAACAGAGGGAGACCCTGTCTCAAAAAAAAAAAAAAAAATTCTGCTTGGCCCTGGGCCTCGGGCCTTGGCTGTGAGTGTGCTTTGAATTTGAAATGTTACCTCCTCTTGCTGCCCCAATCTATGCTGATCCTTGGTGTGAACTGGAGTATCCTGGGGCCCACTACTTGGTGCTTGTGTGTTACCTCCAAATAACTTTCCAGGCTGGGTTTTTTGTAATAAATCTCATTAGTGGATCATCTGAAAGTAGTGTTGACCTGCGATGCCAAGAAGAGGAGGAAGAAGAGGAAAGGGCTGGTGAAAAATGACAACCACACACCTAGCTTTCTTTCCCCACTTCTCAGTTGACCAAATGTTCGATCTCTGTTCTTTCAGCATCCTCTCAATGACTCCATAAGGTGAGTGCTGTTTCTATCCTCATTTTATGGCTTAGGAACCCCAAACTCAAGTAACGTAATGTGCCCGTGGTCACACAGCCTGGACTTACCTTCTGACCCACTGCATCAGTGGAGCACCTAGGAGTCTTGAGGCGTCACATCAAGTGTGGGAAATATTCTTCCCATTTTGGATAGATGGAAAAATGATACATGAGGCAGGGAAGTATTGTATTGGCTGTCCCTTGCACATGACAACTACCCTGAACTTAGTGACTTCAGCAGACTTTCAGTATCTTACTGTTTCTGCAGATCAGTAATCTGGGAGTGGTTTGCTTGGTGGTCTGGCTCAAGGTTCTAGGGAGCTGGGGCTGCTGTCTTCTGAAGGCTGGAGTGGGGCCAGAGGATCCACTTCTGAGGTGGTTCACCTTATAGCTATTGTCAGGAGGCCACGGAGCTGCTTTAGTGTCCTCAGGACATGGTGGTTGACGTCTCCCAGGGTGAGAGATCTGAGAGAGTAAGAGCAAAGTAGAAGCCACATGGGATGAGGATAGCAGTGAATTGCTGTGCGTCCCTCAGATGACCTAGCCTCAGATGTCCTATGCTGTCTGCTCTGCTGTATTTGATCAGCCATACAACCCAGTCCTCGAGAGACTGTGGAATTATACCACACAAGGGCATGACTATACCTTAAGGGGGGGTCATCGGACCATCTTGGAGGCTGGCCAGTGCACTCTCCATAATCTTGAAATAACTGTATTTTGCAGTTCCGTCCAGGATGCTTGTAACGTCACACTGAGTCTATGAAAAGTAAACAAAGATACTAAACCCATTTTGCAGATGGGGAAATGAGGCATGGAGCAGGAAAGTGACCAAAAAGACCTGACGTTGGTTGTGCAGACACTTTGGAAGGGAAAGTAGTTAGAAAAGCTAATTGCCCATGATAGGATCGAAGGTGTCTGAGCTGGCTCCATGTCTCCACTGCTTAGAATAGTGCCTGTGCCTGCTAGATTTCAGCTCTCTTGGGTTGGGTCAGGTATTTCCTGGTCCCTAACCTCACTCACCGAGGTGCATGTGTTCTCTCTAGTGGAAGGGATGATGTTATCATGCTGGTTTCTTCTCTGGAGGCTGTGGATTTTTCTAGGTTTGCAGAGACTCATGCTGTGAGGATCCAGTTGCTTTAACCTGCCCCTCCTTCTTCAGCTTCTGATTGTAGCAGGACTACTGGGCTGGGTCCTTCTGGCTGGACTCTCACAGCCTTGCCTTCCACATGACGTGGAATGTGTCATGTTTGGAAGCAGTCATTTTCACGACCTCTGCTGGAGGCAGCATATGTTGGCCTGACCAACTCTGGATGGCAGATCGCCTCCCATTCACGCGTGTCAGAATGTAAAATGTGTTCCGTCTTTGATCTAGCAATCACACTGCTGGGAATTTGCACCTTGGAGATGATTGCACACGTGTTGAGATGTGTTTGTATATTTATTAAGGGGATGATGGTAGTAGCAAAAATAATTTTAAAAAAGATGTGCCCTCAATATCCCTCAATAAGGAATAGTTTAAGTAAATTGTGTGTACCCATAAAGTCCAATTCCAAGCTGCTGCTAGGATTTCATGGTGAGGATTTATGTCTGTTGACTTGAAAAGATGCTCATGACATATTGTTGAGTGAGAAATACAGCCTGTGTTATATGATTCCAATTATGTGCAAACTGTGTTCATAGATCTCCTTTTCTCTGAGTGCAGAGAGATGTCAGAAAGGCAGATGGAAAGTTCAACTAAATTGCTGGGTTTTGCATTTTTCTTTAGACTCTTTTTTTTTTCTACAGTGAGCAGTTATTTTCTTTGACAGTGGCAGTAATAATATAATATTAGTAATAATAATGTAGTTGTAATAATGTAAGAAGCAGTAATAGTAGTAATCATGTAGTAGTAATAATACTAATATTAGTAATAGTAATAGCTATTTATAAAATTAAGCAGTGTGTTCTGGACTGTTAAGGTTTTGCAGGACAGCTGATGGTATACTTATTAAGGTTCGGTTCTCAGTTGTCATGGAAATGCTGTGACGTCCCTCTAGAGGAGTGAAAATCAGGTTTACAAGATGGAATGTGGCCTCTGGACAGACTCTTTGGCCTTTGCCCGCTCCAGAATGCAGAATGCTCCAGGCTATGGCATCTCACTGCCCTTTCCACTCACTGCCCTGTGGTACCAGTCAGCTCTACTTTTTCTTACCTTCACCTCCCTGCTTTGGCACTGCCTCCCAGAAAGGGCTTTCCCTCCATGCAGAAAGTACATTTTATCAGCATTCAGAATAAAACAGAATAATCATAATAGTTAGCATCTTTGGGAACTAGGAAGTACCTGACATTGCACCCAGCATTTCACAGGCATTGTGTCTTTCTGTCCCCAGAGTAGTCCAAGGTGAGAAGACCTATTTAACCCCCTTGTTTACAAGTGGGGAAGCTGAGGCTCAGAGGAGCATGGCTTGCACAGTCTCATAGCTAATGGGGAAGCAGTCTGAAGTTCAGACCTAGATTGAGCTGTTTCCCATGCTGTGTTGAGCCGAGGGGAAGGTCAGCAGGTTCTGTTTGGTGATGCAGGGGGCATTTCTGGGAGCCTGTGTCTCAGGTGCAGTTAATTCCAGGGTCATCAGGTAACATAAAAATCACACCTGGTCAGTTATGTGTGCCAGTTCCATTGGAGACCAATCGAATACAGCCATACTTTCCTTGACTATTAGAAAAAATGAGGGTCTTGGCTTAGATGCCAGATGAAGTGATTGTGTTGACATGAGAAGCTAGATGAATGAAACATACTCCTCTTTAAACATTGCAGTCATCTGTGATCATGTGGCCACGTGATAGAGAGGCATTTGGGAATGAGACTGAGTGGGAAAATTGCACGTTTGAAAGTGAACTTTTGGGTTCACTCTGGAGCAAATGCATCCTGAACCCATGGAAATGATGCTGCCCAGCCTAAGAACCATACCATTACTTTTTATCTCTTTCTTGATGTAGTAGACACTATACCCTCCTATACCCAAAGCAGACATTACTAATCATTTGTGCCATTCTCCCTTCCTATATCCAAGACAGACATTACTAATCAATGATGCCATTATCCCCCCTATACCCAAGGCAGACATTACTAATCAATGATACCATTCCCCCTTCTGTACCCAAGGCAAACATTACTAATCAATGGTGTCACTCTCTGCTCCTATACCCAAGGCAGTAAACATAGTTCAGTTAAGTGGAAGAACCCAAATTTCTACTTTGTTCTGCTTCATTCCAGAGCCATATTTCATAACCCCTGTACTTTTCTATAATAGAAATACACAAAATTCGTTTTCTGTGCCTGCTTAAGAGACTTAATGCTTCAAACAACACCTGTCTACCATCTTACAGCTTCCATTGATCATAGGTCTGGACATAGCTGAACTGGGTTCTCTGCTTAGGGTCTCACAAAGCTGTAGTCAAGGGAGTTCACAGGAGCTGGGGGTTTCATCAGGAGCTCAGGGTCCCTTTGCAAGCTCACTGGTTGTTAGAAGCATTCCATGTCTTGTGGCTGTGGCTGTAGGATGCAGGCCCTCAGATCCTAGAGGCCACCTATAGTTCTCTCACACATGGCCCTCTTCATAGGTAGTTTACAGTGTGACTGTGCTTTTCCTGGGAGTGTCTCTCCAGGGCATGCTAGCAACATGGAGTCTTGAGTGCACATGTCCCGAGATAATCATGGGATCATCTTTTCTATTGGTTAGAGGTAAGTCATGGGTCCTGCTCACATGCTGCTTAACATGGGGCCACCCTGAGGTCTGTCTATGCAGATACAGTCCCAAGATGAGCCTGGCTTTCTCCTCTTCTCGGGGCCAAGTGTGGTCCTATTTCTCTCCAGCATTTTCCTTTTCCTGCAAAAGAAGGAGCTCATGCTCCCACTTCCCCAGGAACCTGACCACATCAGTGTTTGACCCTACAGACCTCTCATCCCCTGGCCATCTGGGCATCTTAACTTCCTGCCCATGTCACCTCTATAGAATGTTGCCTGCTGCAGTCTCAGCAAATGAATATTTAATGGAATGCTGCCACCTTTTGGAATTTAGCAAAAGTGATCTGTGTTATTCAGAGGGATGGAAGTGAGGCTCCTGTTCCCTTCTCTACTGCTCGCGTACACACAGCCACTCACCCAGCCTTCGTTTCTGCTGAGCGTTGTTGACTGAGGTTTGACGTGTCTCTTCATGAGGCAGGTTTGCTTGTCTTTTCTGCTTTGATTTCTAGTTGCTGTGAGCGCTGATGGGCTTGTTCCCTGTTTTACCCTCCAAGAGGCAGCAGGATGTAGAAGAAAGAGATGGGGCACGGGACTGGCTTTCATCTCTGATTCTGCCACCAACTCTCCAAGGACTTTGGCTTCTGTTTTGTGAAATGAGGGTTTCTCAGGCTTTTTCTGCTCTCACATCCCTGATCCAGGTTATGATGCCTGTAACCGTGTATGGGGACTAGGCAACACCTTATTTACAGATGGCAGTCAGATGATAGTGGAGGTTAGACCCCGGCCAGGTCAAGGATGCCAAGGCTATATCTGTACTCAGCAGGGAAGAGTGGTGCCATTGATGAGTAATGTCTGCCTTGGGTCTAGGAGGGCAGAATGGTGCCATTGATTAGTAATGTCTGTGGTGGGTCTATGAGGGGAGAATGGTGCCACTGATGAATAAGGTCTATGTCAGGTATAGGAAGGGAGAGTGGCACCATTGATGAGTAAGTTCTGCTTTAGGTATAGGATGGGAGAGTGGTGCCATTGATGAGTAATGCCTGCCTTGGGTCCAGGAGGGCAGAGTAGTGCTATCCATGAGTAATGTCTGCCTTGGGTCAAGGAAGGGAGAGTAGTGCCATCGATAAGTAACGTCTGCCTCGGGTATAGGAGGGAAGAGTGGCACTATTGATGAATAATGCCTGCCTTGGGTATAGGATGGGAGAATGGCGCCATCGATGAGTAATATCTGCCTTGGGTCTAGTGGGGGAGAATGGCATCACTGATGAGTAAGGTCTGCTTTAGGTATAGGATGGGAGAGTGGTGCCACTGATGAATAATGTCTGCCTCAAGTATATGAGGGGAGAGTGGTGCCATTGAAGAGTAATGTCTGGCTTGGGTCTAGGTGGGCAGGGTGGTATCATTGATTAGTAATGTCTGCCATGGGTCTAGGAGGGGAGAGTGGCACCATTGATGAGTAAGGTCTGCTTTAGGTATAGGATGGGAGAGTGGTGCCATTAATGAGTAACGTCTGGCGTGGGTCTAGGAGGGGAGAGTGGTGCCACTGATGAGTAATGCCTGCTTTAAGTATAGGATGGGAGAGTGGTGCCATTGAGGAGTAATGCCTGGCTTGGGTATAGGAGTAAAGAGTGGCACCATTGATTTAATAATGTCTGCCTTGGGTATAGGAGTGGAGAGTGGCACCATTGATTAGTAATGTCTCCCTTGGATATAGAAGGGAAGAGTAGCACGATTGATGAGTAATATCAGCCTCGGGTATAGGAGGGAAGAATGATACTCTTGCTTGTCAGTGTCTGCTTTTGTAAACAGGAGGAGAGAGTGCCAACAGAGGTGCTGTCCCAGCTCCAGGTGTCTCATAGAGACTTTTAGCCGCCATCTTGGAACCCGTCCGCTGCCCTACGTTCCCCAAGGCTTCTCTTTCTGTATACAGCTAGTGCTCGACTTAGGACTGTGATTGGTTCCGACAGACTGGTCCTAACACGATTTGGTCGTAAGTTGAGTAGGCTATATGTACAGTACCATGAAATGATGTTATAAAAATCTTTAAGTCATATTTTATCATAATTTTCTTTCATTATTGTTATATATCATAATTTTCTTTGTTCATTTTATGCCATTTGTATCATCTCTACACCATTTTGTTTCTTATTTTTACATTCATCAGGTTTAAGTAAAACACTGCATTACCAGTACAACTGGTTTAATATTTGCAAAACA
This sequence comes from Cebus imitator, assembly GCF_001604975.1. Classification (NCBI taxonomy): domain Eukaryota; kingdom Metazoa; phylum Chordata; class Mammalia; order Primates; family Cebidae; genus Cebus; species Cebus imitator. The sequence continues at coordinate 1,336,316 of NW_016107661.1, forward strand.
TACCAAATTACAAAATACAGGTGCATACAAAAATACAAAATACAGGTGTAAAAAATACCATAGGAAACATTTTCCCAATTGCAAAACATATCAAAATATATAAACATGTACGAAACATTTTATTGGCCGCTGGTGCTTGGCTGCGGATCATTGATGTCGTCATCTGAGGCAGCAGTTGGGGTTACCGGAGTTGTTTTTTTCATAAACATGGTGAGCTTTGTCTGAATTGTATGTTTCTTTTTTTCTTCGTAAATTTCATGATACGGACGAAACACATCGTGCGCCATCCGTTCAATCCTTGCAAATCGTTCGATATTTGGGTCCATTGCTTTGAAATGTATAAGAAGTTTATTCAGTAAAGATAAACCGTCCGATAATCCCTTAGTGGTGAACTTTCTTTCTGGCTCCTCCTCTTCTTTCTCTGCTTCTCTTCTTTCTTCTTCTGCCACTCTTTCTTCTTCCAGTTCGATTAGCTCTTCCTTTGTAAGTTCTCTGGATTCTTTGTCTAGCAACTCTTCGACATCTTCCATTTCACACTCCAAAGAAAGGTCTTTAGCGAGTTTTACTATTTTTTCCCGAATCGTTTCAAGTTCATGTTCACTGTCAAATCCCTCAAAATCATTAACATAGCGCTTAACACAATTTTCCACATGCCATTCATGCACTTTGTCGTCACAGCCTCCCAGGCGGTGGTGATATTCTTGATACACATCAAAATGTTGTAGTGTTTCCAAAAATCTACAGCGGAGCAGTCATGGCTAGTGATTGTGGTCGTAAAGTCGAATGGTCGTAAGTTGCGTAGGTCGTAAGTCGATCAATACCTGTATTCACAAGCACAGCTGTCCTCCCTCTTCCCTGGCATCCTTGGCGTTTCCCTCTCTCACTCTCATTCTGAAGTTAGCAGAGGTTGCCTGTGTTATGTCTCTAGTTGACCCACTGTCCGGCTGGTCAGCTCCCTTGCCGAACCACAACTCCCTCCTTTCCGCACATTTACATCAGCAGCTGCACGTGATGTGGAGTGGACTGCAAGGTCCTGTGATTCCACGCTTGGCATTTGGGTCCTACCTTGCGGCTTCTCTAACCTTACCTGCTACTGTCCTCCCACCCTGTCCTCCGGGGCCTACACTCCACGTTCCCTGACTACAGACCTTTACTTAGGCAATCTTTTCTGCTTGAATTCTCCCCTCAAATCTGACTATCCAAATTCCTAACCATTCGTCTAGATTCATCAGAAAAGGCTTGTTCAGAGATTCTTCCTAAATCCTCTGGTTGTGTTAACCACAAAATGCCCTTCACCCTCATTCCTGCCCCCCTTCCTCCCTCACCACCTCTCTCCCTCACCTCCTTTCTCCCTCACCTCCCCTTCTCATCTCTTCCTCACTCCACCCCCTACTCCCTAAACTATACAGCAGTCACTGCTAAGAGTTGGAAGATATGCATGTGAATAAGACTCAAACCCTGCCCTCAAAGTGTTTGCAGTCTGTGAGGGGGAACCAGGATGAATAAGAAGTAGCCCATAACTGAGGCACAATTTGATTGCTTTGTAGCTTAGGAAGAATACAAAATTGACTGGTGGTGCAAAAAAAAAAAGGTAGTCAGGGAAGGCTTCATGGATGAGGTGATACTTAGAGTCTTGAAGGACAAGGGGGAGTCATAACACTGATTGCAGGAGATGGGGGAATCCAGGTAGAAGGAGCAGAATCATCAGAAACATGGGCATGGTCTTGGGTCTGTTTTATTCTGGAGAAGGGAATGTCAGTGGTTGGCAGGAGAAGCAGGCATGTCCCAATGCTCCATAGTTCTTAAGAAGTTGCATTATTGCTGTGATTGGTATGGGACCACTGAAATGTTTTAAGCTGGTGATTGCCTGGATCCAATTTGCATTTTAGAAAGATCTCCCTGGGACCTGGCTGAGGAGGCTGAGAGGCTGCAGGAAGCCTTGGTCCCTCCCGGGTATTTTTTACCATGTCTCCTCACTGGAGTGGGCTGGGAAGCAGAGGGGTCACCAGCTCTATGCCCAGACTCCTGGGCACGCTCTGCTTCTTCCCGCTAATGTGCCTTCTACAGCATCTGCTCGGCAGAAAACCAAGTGTGTGGATGAGATAACGGCATTAGGAGCAGGAGGACAAAGCTGATATTCGGGGCAGTGAGACATGGAGGCTTAAATTCTTACCCTGCAGAATATCACCCGTGATGCTGGCCACGTGGTTCTGATTAAAGGAAACTGGACTTGCTGGGATGAAATGCTAAGTGGCGCTCTTGATCTCGGGCGCAGCCGGTGCTGGGTCTGCTGCTCCGGTGAACATCCCTGCCGTTTCTCTATGCTGCTTTCTGCCAGATAAGAGGGGGAATCTATTTAGCAATTCTCCAAATTTCTGAGGATGGCTGTGCCCCTGGAGACACAGTGATGATACTGACAGGTTTCAATGTTAGCCTTGAACTGTGTATGGGGAGTGAAGGTCTTTTCTCCTTCCCATCTCCTGATGGGACACCTGAAATACAGTAGGTGCTCAATAAAGGCTTGCTGTTGAAATGAATGAGTGTAAGTGTCAGCTCTGTTGATTTAAAGTATCGCAGAAGGCTCCCTCAGACCTGTCCCCGTCCACACTTCCTGCCCCAGTGTGAGGTTATTGCCTTTCTATTTCCACGGGTCTCATTTCTGAAATCTCTATAAATGGAGCCCTACAGTCCGTATGTATCTGCCTTCCTTCCCTCAGTGGCATCCCTAGGAGAGTCACCCATGCTACTGCATGCACCACTAGTTACTCTTTTTAATGGCTGGATAGTATTTCATTGTACGATTGGTCCATGACATAGCCATTCTCCCATGGATGAGCATTTGGGTTGTTTGTAGTTTGGGGCCCTGTGCATGCTTGCACCTGTTGTTTGGTGGACACAGACACTCATTTATCTGGGGAGTATCCCTAGGAGTGTATCTGTTTGGCTGCAGAATAGGCACATGCTTACTCTGAGTAGCTGCTATCCAAAAATTGCCCAAGCGGTCGTACCAGCGCTCACTCCCACCAGCAGTGACGACGAATCCTGCTTGCACGCTCGTTCTCTGAGTGCATACCTTGTAAATTGTCACAACACCCCATGGGCAAGTGTGGTTATCATCACCCCCAGTTCACAGAGGGGCACTTCGAGTCTCAGCTGACTCGGTCAGTGTCACAAGGGTGTAGCACCCAAACCAAGGGCTCTGTTCTGGAACAGCAGTGGCCTCCTCAACAACCAAAGCATACCATGATTCTGGGCAGCTGTGGTGGGCCCACGTGCTGGAGGGTCAGCATGGTGAAGCTGTTCTGTGCATGGCCGGGAACAAGGCTGCAACCTTGAATTCTAGCCCTGCCACCTGCTTGCTTTGGAAGCCTGGGCTAGTGGCATGCCCTCTCTGTGCTGTAACTTTTCTTCTCCTCTGTAACACAGAGTTGATAAATTAGGTTTGCTAGGAGGATTCAATGAGTTAATATGGGTAAAGCCTTAGGAGAGGGGACAAGAGAAGGTTTAATTATTATTATTGATTAATTCAGCTCTGCCCAGTTGAGTGCTGGAGCTGAGTGCAGAGAAGAGGCCAAGCTCTGTAATAGTTGTAGAGCTAACAGACGTGAGATACACTGCTTAACCCTCCCTCCCATCCCCTGTCCTCTGAAGGAAGATGGCTTTCCTGATGAAATCCAGAATCTAATTTTGAGCCCTGATCATTGGTTTCACAAAGCCTGCTGGGGTGCGGTCCAGGTGGTGCCTTCTGAAATGTGCCTCTGCTCCTTAGTGGCCCTAATAAGAAATGCAGTCTGTTTGCTCAAGGTTTTACACTTTGCAGAAACGGTTAGACGGCTTTCTTCCCCCCATATCCATTTCACAAATCCATGCCAAATATTGATGTTTGATAACTACAAATATCACGCATAGCTTTTAATCAAGAAAGATGGGAGGAAGATAAGGGGAGGAAATGCATCTCTGTAAGGGAGCTCAATGTTCTCAGTAATTTTTGCTAAGAAATAAAATTACCAGAGGTAGGGGAGAGGGCTCCGTGATGTGTACCCAAATGGGCCGAACCACCCAGAACTTCCTGGGTCCTTCTTCCAAACCCTCACGGCTTGCATTTAAGTTAGGTATTCACTACCCAAACTGCAGATGCTATCTCATTTTACAGAAAGGAGAGCTGTATTTCAAATATGAATTTCCGATATGCCATCGGTCTATCCCATTACCAGCAAAACCCATCCTGCCAACTCCATCCCGTCTCTGTCACTTGTCTGAGACGGAAGTGGAATGCAAATGCCTGTCACCTCCCGCTCTAGAGAAAAGTCAGCCTACTGGGGGCAGAGCAGAGGTCAGCTTCCAGGCTTTTGTCCAAGGAGGCTATTTCCTTCATGTGGAGAAAAAGGGTGGGATTGTCCTGGAGTACTGGCAGGTGCCAAACGTGTGGAGATGTCCATCATGTCAGCCAAGGTTGACTCAGGGTCACTCCAGGCCAGAGCTTGGCCAAGCCAAGTGGGACCCCATGACCTGCATCCAAACTCTAATGAACAGGGCAGCCCCCAGTGTCCTGGTGCATTTCAACTTGACTGGGGTTTTTTTTTTTTTTGAGACAGTCTCGCTCTGTTGCCCAGGCTGGAGTGCAGTGGTGGGATCTGAGCTCAGTGCAACCTTTGCCTCCTGCCTTCAAGCAATTCTCTGCCTCAGCCTCCCCAGTAGCTGGTATTGCAGGCGTCCGCCGCCACACCCACCTAATTGGTTTATTTTTAGCAGAGACAGGGCTTCACCGTCTTGGTCAGGCTGGTCTTGAACTCCTGACCTTGTGATCCACCCGCCTCAGCCTTACTTGACTGTTTTTCACAGTCCTCATGCTTTCTGGCCTTTACACATGCTGTTCGCCTGACCACGAATGCTTTTCCCTAAGACTTGTTTATCTCATAATTTCGTTTTATCATCCAACGACCGTGTGCTGAGAACTGTTCTAGAAGCTGCAGAGACAATGGCGGGCATAGGGGACAGTGCGGAGACAGTGTGGGAGGTGCTGGGGACAAAACCAACATTAGCATAATTTGTACTCTCACCTTCTTTGGGTTTTTATTCAAATACTTTCTTCTCTGCAACGTTTTTCTCGATGGCTCTATTTAAATCTCTAAGCCCTGCTCAGCACCCTTCTTTTCCTTGCTTTGAGGCTCATACAACACTGAGCCCTGCTGCCTTCTGACATCCAGTGTATTTTACTTACTTGGCAGCTTGCTGTACATCCTGCCACTAGGAGGGTGGGGGGTTTGTGAATTTCCGGTGTGCCCTCCGTCTATCCCGGTACCAGCACCCTATCCTGTTCCGAGCATTTTGTTCACTGTTGTATCCCCAGCGCCTACGCCTGTGCCTGCATGTGGTAGACCCTCAGTCACTCCCTGCTGAAAGACTAGTGAACATCTGCTGCACACTCACTGTGTACTGGGCCCGTGTTTTATTCACGTAGCCTTATGTGATTGTCAGAGTGGCTTTCGTGGTTCTGTCATTGTCATTTAACAGAAGAGCAAGTTGATACCTAGTAAGGCAAGTGACCTTCTCAAGGTCACACAGCTAGGAAAGGGAACAGGGGTTTAGAAAGAATGGGGATTTACCTAAAACTGTGGTCTGGGGAGGGGTATTAAAAATGCCATAATGTACAAAGTCGTAAAATAAAAATTAGGCTGGGCACAGTGCCTTATGCTAGTCAATCGTAGGCTTTGGGAGGCTGAGGCAGGAGGTTACTTGAGGCCAGGAGTTTGAGATCAGCCTGGGAAACAGAGGGGTGCTTTGTCTCTACAAAATTAGAGTTTTTTTTTTAAAGTTCATTTTTCAATTAAAAATTTAATGGCATGGTGGCACATGTCTTTAGTCCCAGCTACTCTGGAAGTTGAGGTGGGAGGATCGCTTGAGCCCAGGAGACTGAAGCTGCAGTAAGCTGTGATTGCACCACTGCACTCCAACCTAGGGGGACAGAGCAAGACTCCGTCTCTAAAAAAATAAAAATATGGGTAAACAAAAATCAGGGCTGGGAGCCGTTGCTCTGTAATCCCAGCAATTTGGGAGGCCTGGGTGGGTGGATCACGAGGTCAGGAGTTTGAGACCAGCCTGACCAACATGACGAAACCCCATCTCTGCTAAAAATACAAAAACAACAACAACAAAAAAAAACCACACACACGCGCGCGCGCGCGCAAATAAATTAGCTGGATATGGTGGTGGGTGCCTGTAGTCCCATCTACTCAGGACTGAGGCAGGAGAATCTCTTGAACCTGGGAGGCGAAGGTTGCATTGAGCCAAGATTGTGCCAGTGCACTGCTGCCTGGGTGACAGAGTGAGACTCTTAGAACAGAAAAAAAAATAAAAATCACATTCCTCCAGCCTGATTTGTTTCCACATTTCCCCAGCAGACAACTGGAGCTTCATCCACATCCTGAGGTGTGGTGTGCTTTCTCGCTGGCCCACGTGCACTCTGTTGGCAACATCTCTATCCTGAATCCACCCAGTCTGCCTGGCTGCCTTCCCCTGAAATCTTGGGTTCATCTTTAAGGTTTGAGCTTACCTAGGGTGGGTTGTTACTCACCTACCTGGGTTAGTTTGGCAGTGGGTTTCATGAACCCCAGCCCCCATCTCCTTGCTTCATCAAAGTGTCGATCACTCTGCATTCTAATTTGTTCTCTCATCTCCTTTCTCATTTCCGACACCTCTGGTTTGGCAGCTCACTGCAACCCCAGTGTCACCTCCGTGCCTGCACATGTAAGGCACAGAAAGTCTAACAGAATGAATGAATGACTTGGTGGAACTGCCTCCCTGCCAGCATTGCTGCTGTGTTCCTTGGCTCCTATGCTGGCTTTTCTCATCCTTCAATAGCCTTTTGCTTTCTACTTCTGTGTACTCAACTTCTTTCTCCTGATAAAAATGAGCAATGTTATAAACCAAAATCAACAAAAACTAGTGCTGCACCCGTCCATCTGCTTAACCAGCCACTCTCCCATCCATCGTTCCATCTGCTCTCATCCATCCATCTACCTACTCTCCCACCCACTCTCCCATCCATCCAT
>NW_016107661.1:1343942-1344341 GCF_001604975.1 Cebus imitator
ACCCACTCTCCCATGCAACCACTCACTCACTCTCGCTCTCATCGATTCATTCATCCTTCCTTCCACTCTCCCATCCATCCATCCATCCATCCATCCACCCACCCACCCACTCTCCCATGCAACCACTCATTCACTCTCGCTCTCATCGATTCATTCATCCTTCCTTCCACTCTCCCATCCATCCATCCATCCATCCATCCATCCACCCACCCACCCACTCTCCCATGCAACCACTCACTCACTCTCGCTCTCATCGATTCATTCATCCTTCCTTCCACTCTCCCATCCATCCATCCATCCATCCACCCACTCTCCCATGCAACCACTCACTCACTCTCGCTCTCATCGATTCATTCATCCTTCCTTCCACTCTCCCATCCATCCATCCATCCATCCATC
>NW_016107661.1:1344731-1353353 GCF_001604975.1 Cebus imitator
ACCCACTCTCCCATGCAACCACTCACTCACTCTCGCTCTCATCGATTCATTCATCCTTCCTTCCACTCTCCCATCCATCCATCCATCCATCCATCTACCTACGCTCCCACCCATCCACTGTCCCATCCATCCATTCATTCATCCTTCCTTCTACTCTCTGATTAATTAATTCATTCACCTACTCTCCCATCATTTCTCCCATCCATCCATCTACTCTCCCACCCACCCACCTACTCTCCAATCTACCCACCCACTCTCCCACCCATCCATTCATTCATCTTTCCTTCCACTCCCATTCGTTCTTCATCTAATCTCCCATCTGTTCTCCTATCCATCCATCTACTGTCCCATCCACCCACCCACTCTCTCATCCACTCATTCACCCGTCCACGTCTCCATCTGTCCATTCCTGCAATATTGGGCAGCCATCATGTGCCAGGTCCTGTGTAGCTGTTAAAGTTACAGTCACAAGAGATACAGTAGGACCCACCCTCCTGGAGCCTACAGTTTAGTGGGATGAGAGAGAGATTAAGCAGATACTCATACAAAAGTATATCTACAAATGAAGATAATTGCTTCACGAGGTAGATAATGGCTCTGAGAAAGACTATTATAATAAAATCTGGCACACATGGTGGACATGTCTGGGGTTTCCCCAGGAGGAGACTCATGAACTGAGCTCTTGAGGCCAGAGGGCAAGGGGGCAGAAGAAAGTAGAGCGTTCCAGGCAGAGGAAATAGCATGGGCAAAGATCCTTTGGCCAGAGGTGTGTGGTTTTTTTTTTTTTTTTTTTTTTTTTTTTTTTTTTTTTTAAAGGTAGCCAGAGCAATTGGAGCTCAGGGAGGAAGAGCATTCCAGAGGCCATGATGAGGATGCTGGTCTTTATACCTAAGCACGGAAGACCTCAGTGCTGCCATGGGGGAGAAACCCACCTAGCCACTCATCATTTGGGGTTCTTTTTCCTTTTTTTTAGATGGAGTGTCACTCTGTCACCCAGGCTAGAGTGCAGTGGCATGATCTCAGCTCACCACAACTTCTACCTCCCAGGTTCAAGTTATTCTCCTGTCTCAGCCTCCCGAGTAGCTGGGATTACAGGCATGTGCCACCATGCCTGGCTAATTTTTGTATCTTTTAGTAGAAATGGGGTTTCACCATATTGGACAGAGTGGTCTCAAACTCCTGACCTCGTGATCCACCTGCTTCAGGCCTCCCAAAGTGCTGGGATTACAAGCATGAGCCACCACGCCCGGCCTGGGGTTCTTCTTCCTAATGAGGTCCCCCAAATTAATCTAGGCTCAGGTCCCATAAAACATGGAACTGGCCCCTTCCTGGCACGTAGAAAGGGTTCGATCCACAGTGGCTGATCCACAAGATAGAATGGGCCCCATTTTACAGATGGCAAGACTGAAACTGAAGGGCCCATGAGGATGGGACTAAATCTAGGGGAGGGCCCTGAAGGGTTTTTGAGGAGCTGGTTTGATTTGCATTTTGTGAAGATCCCTTAGGTTTCTTTGAGGGGCCTCCATTGGAGCAGGGGACAGAATCACAGGGGTAGCAAGATGGGAAGCAGCTGGTGGTATGGCCAAGGGTCACCTTCCCTCAGGCTTGAGAAGAACCTCCCCACACCCAACATCTGGATGGACACCCTTCAAGTCTCAGAACACACATATGCCTGCAGTACATCTGCCTTTGCACAGTCGTTGGTGGGTTCCCCAATATGAGCCTTCCAGGTTCTTGGCAGAGGGAGAGTAGGTAGGCTTATTTCTGTACATGAGTGCAGCATTACCGTGACCCGCACCCCACATATGCAGGGGCCTTTCACTTGCTTTCATACCTGCCGATGGCACGGGATTGCAGCCCTGATTATGGCTCCCAGAGGCTGAGGTTATTTGTGGTCTAAAACTGAGGGGGGAGAGGAAGGAGAGCCACACCCCGAGTGGAATTTTCATTTGTCAGTGTCTGTGAGCTGAGAAAGACACCAGCATGTCAGGTTCATTTGGCGGACAAACTCAGACCATCATTTTATGGGAGCAGACAGTCCAATACCAGGGCCATCTTGGGGTCGTGTTTATGGAGCCAGGTTCCATCACTGAGTGGAAAGATTAAAAAAGCACTCGATGTCTGAAGGCTTCCTGGCAGGTCTCCAAGTTCAAGGTTCTGTCATTGTTGTTTAACTCCCCAAATCGAGGTAGATGTGTTCTTTTTCTTTCCCCACGGGCATCCGATGACTAGATTGTATAGATGAGCATAGAATTCCGTCTTTCCTGTCTGACTCCTTCATCTCCCATTCCCCTCCTGCAGAATTTCCTTGGACTTTTAAAAAAAAATCCTGCTGCTGCCGCCCTTCAGAGTCCCAGTTCTTTGATCAAGGTCATTTCCCTCCACTTCTCTCAGTGGGATTTGTGTGGGGGAGTGTCCAATTCTGTATGAGCACTAAGAAAGAAGCTCAGCCTTTTTCTTGCTGGGAATGGCCACCTTTTTATAGGAATGATGCCCACCTGGTTTCATTTCTATCTTAGACTCCCTTTCGGTTGGGAGGTGGGGATCAGGTGGACGGAAGATCCCATCCTGTCACATAAAGCCTAAGCCTGACATTTTTTTCCTCAACAACTGGGACTGCAGACATTTTTAAACTAGAAGAAAAAAGCAAAAGAAACTTCATCTCCCCCTAGGTCTCCCCTGGGGACGATGCAGGAGGGCTCTGGGCCAGTGGGGAGGATTTTCAATACAACTTTCATGTCACTGATTTTCCTCCCCAAGTCCGTGGGGATTTCATAAACATTATGTTGTTCAATTTCAGTTCAATGGCCCAGAGTCGTTCCAGTGTGTTCTAATTACTCAGACATAAATGATTTCTGAGCACTTTAAATGATTTCGGATGCACTTTTGTCTATCAGGCTCCTGATTTATCACTCCCTGGGACTTTGATGTTGTGCTTCACTGATTTCTTTTAAAGCTCTTCAGAGGTATATTTATTATTGAAGATACATCTCCCTGTTCATTTGCTCCATAATTCTGACACACTTTCATTTTCCAGTTGTCAACACTCCACCCCTACCCCCGGTACATATCTTGTACCAGCAGGAAGAAGACACATTTATTGAGTGCTTACTGAATGCAAATGCAGATGGTAGATGCTATGGGTGAGTGGAGGTGCACAAATTAAAAATGAAAACATCCATTCCTGGTCAATGATAATGTGTGTATTGTTTAGACAAAGGGGCTGCACACACCTTTTTACTTACATGACATGACGGAGGAGGAGGAGCACAGGGAGGCGGGGGTTCAGTTTGTGAGCTGTGAGGGGTACTTAGAATAGAATAGTGATGGGAGTGGGTGGGGTAAGAGCTTCTTACCCACATTTCTGTGATGATAGGTGACAGAAAATGTGCGGCATTCGACCGGGTTTGGTTTATTTCTTGAGATGGGGTCTCACTCTGCTGCCCAGGCCGGAGTGCAGTATTGCTATCATAGCTCCCTGCAGCCTTCCACTCCTGGGCTCAGGTGACATTTCCATCGCAGCCTCCCAGGTAGCTGGGACTGCAGATGCACGCTACTGTATCTGGCTATTTTTATTGATTTTTTTGTACAGATGGGGCTTACTGTGTTACCCAGGCTTGTCTCCAATTCCTGGCCTCAAGTGATCCTCCTGCCTCGGCCTTCCGAAGTGCTGGGATTACAGATATGAGCCACTGCACCCCACTGCTAAGTGTTTTTTTTTTTTTTTTTTTTTTGACAAGCTAAGAGGCAAAGCTGCCAGTTTTTGATGCGTGCTTGATAGACCCTAGGGCTTCAAAGACGGAGTGCTATTTCCTGCTCAAGTTCACTTGCCCTGAAGGTAGCTTTGTTATCTGAACAGGTACCTTCTGAGCCCTTACTTAATCTCTCCCTATAGACCTGAGGACAGGAGAAACATTGGGGTGGTACTTTGACGGGGCAGCTGGTTGCCATCCTGAAGATGTGGCAGGAGTCCCATCTTGGTCCCTTCCCATAGGTCCTTCAACCTCAGTCTTGTCTTCTGTAAAATGGAGCCCATCCTATCTTGCTGGTCAGCTGCTGTGGATCGAGCCCTTTCTATGTGCCAAGAAGGGGCCAGATCCACATTTTGTGGGACCTGAGCTTAGATCACCTTGGGGGACCCCGTTAGGAAAAAGAACCCCAGGTGATGAGTGCCTGTCTGGGTTTCTGCCTCATGATGGGACACCCCCCTGCCAGGGTTAGCAATGGGGTCTTCTATGCTTAAGCTCTGGACATTTTTTTTTCTCCCCAAGTATTTGTGGCATGGCTGTTCAGTACTTAAAACAGGTCACCGTGGAGCTTCTATCATCGGGAACACTTCTTTCCCCCTGAGGTTGGGCTGAGAGGCATCTCCAGGCAGCGTGGTTTGCACCTGCACCTGCACCTGCTGTTGTGGTCAGGTTCAGATCTGAACCCAGAGCTCTTCCCCCGTCCCCTCCCTGCCCCAGGGTCTCTAGGGGAGCACCTGTACGCTGAGCCCTGCCCTGCGAGGGACATTGTGGACCTGCTTCCCTGGGGGACCGTGGTGACGGTTTTTGCTCCCGCAGGCTGCTCCGTCGTCCCCTGGGCTGGCTTCAGGGTCCGTCTGTGACAGGCATCTTCCGCTTCCTCGAACCCCAGCCTCAGCCTCTGCCTCCCGCTGCTGGGAACCCAGGAGGGAAATGAGGCGCCCACGCCACCTGGTGGCCGCTTCCTGGAGCTGTCACTCCCGACACGCCCCTGGGAGGGAGCTCCTCTCTGGGTCCAGCGTGTCTGCGGTGGTGCTGGCCAGCGAGGTCCGGACGCTGCTCCTGAGAGCCTTGGCTCAGACGAGCATCTGGCTTGTTAGAGCAGGAGGTTGTGGTGTCACAGTGCCCTTGATTTTCCCACTGAGCTGCTGCCACTGTGAATACAAGCTCCTGAAGAAGCCACTGTCTGTCTGCCCTCTTCCCTTACCCGCCCTCTCCTTCCTCCCCTCCTCATCCCCCTCCTCCCTTTCCTCCCTCCTTCCCTGGATTCCTCCCCCTCTTCCTCCCCCTCCTCCCTTTCCTCTCCTTTTCTTCTCCCTCCTCCTCCATCCCTTCCCTCCTCCTCCTCTTCCCTCCCCTTCCTCCTCCCCTTTACCTTTCTCCCCTACTCTCCCTTCCCCTCCTCTTCCGTCTCCCTCCTCCCTCCCCTCACCTTCCCCCTCATCCTTCCCCTTATCTTCCTCCCTGTCATCTTCCTTCCCCTCATTGTTATTCTCCCCTCCTTTTTCTGTCCTTCTCCTCCTCCTCCTGTCCCCTCTTCTCCCCTCGTCCCCTTTTTCCCTCCTCTCTTCCCCTCCTCCTCTTCTCCTCCCTTGCTCCTCACCCTCCCTTCCCCACCCCTCCCCTTCCCCCTTTCTCTCCTGCCTCTTCTTCCACCTCCTCACCTAGCCTCAGCCAGCCGTCTTGTAATTAAATAGATGCTTATTGGTGGTACCATTATTTGCTCCAGGCGAAACTGGCATGAGAGCATTTGCTGAGTTAGAGGCTAGACCATGAGTCCCAGCTGCTGCTGCTGAGGGGCTAACATTTCCCTCAGATTTAGCCATCCATTCATTTACTTACCCATTCATTCACGATTGCATGCACTGATTTCACCAATGCATTTTGGGGCTCTGTGCCAGCATCTCCTCACTTCCAACTTTGACCCGGAATCTTGAGCACATGCCATTCCTCTCACTTCCCTGCCTGGAAAGTCCCCATTCCCTTTCATGACTCAGGTTCAGTGTTGCCCTGCAGGCTAGGCTGTGAGCACTTACTCCTCCTGCCCGTGGTCCTGGGGTCTTCAGGAGTTTTCTGCCCCAGTCTTTTCTGGTCTCCATCCTGGGGTGCTCAAGTCTAAGCCAGCCTTGCACCGAGTCAGCAACCCCAGAGGCCGTATCTGTCTGCCTGGGACTTTGTCTTCTCTGGGTGTCAGGCTTGCTCCCCTCCTTTAGGGGTGTCCCATACACACTAGTGCCCTTTGAAGTCCAGAAACGGCAGCAGCAACGTGCAAAAGACAGGTGACTGTGTCGTCTGCATTCCTTGGGTTTTTACCAACCTTACTGTAATCAAGCTGTCTTCTTGCTCAGGGATTTGGTGAAAATGAGTTGTTTCTGAGGACTGGACCCTGGAAAACGAGTGTTTTCTTCTGTCTTTTCTTTCTCTCTCTCTCTCTCTCTCTCTCTCCATCTTCCGAAGCGAATGTTGTGAATGGGAAAAGCAAGGTTTGCTGATTGATTTGTTACAGAGCGCAGGTCAGGTTTTCAAATCTGTTGAACAGAAGAATAAGATGATGAGAGAGTCTCTCCTTCCCTAGGCAGCATCTCTGAGGCTTATCTGTGGCATCATGGAAGGTAACATTCTTACCTGGTATCCACTAGGAGGATACTGTTAAAGCCATCCATCTTTTGTTCAAGCTCTGGCATGCAGAATGTACCCAGTAAATGGTTGACAGTTTTAAATATTGATGTATTGGTGGGTCACACCTGTAATTCCAGCACTATGGGAAGCCAAGGTGGGCACATCACAAGGTCAAGAGCTCGAGACCATCCTGGCCAACATGGTGAAACCCTGTCTCTACTCAAAATACAAAAACTAGCTGGGCTTGGTGGCGCATACCTGTAGTCCCAACAACTCGGGAGGCTGAGGCAGGAGAATTGCTTGAACTCAGGAGGCAGAGGTTGCAGTGAGCCGAGATTGTGCCACTGTACTCCACGCTGGCAACAGAGCGAGACTCCATCTCAAATATATAAAAAAAAAAAAAAAAAGAGAGAGCGATAACTTACATAACATACATTACACAAATCTTAAGTATACAGCATTGTGGGTTTTTACATATGTATTTTCAGCCCCTAGAAGGCTGATGGCTGTCCCCCCACCAGCAGGCCTTCCCACTCTGCCCTCTCTCTCCTTCGGTTAGTTTTGTTCATTTCTGAAAGTCATAGAGATGGAATCCTGGCCTGATAGGTACGTGTTTCCTGTGTGGGGATATGCATGTGTCCACACTCACCCAGTCATATACAGTAGGTGGGTGCAGGTTTTTGTACACCTCAAAATCTGTTTTAAAAGAAATAAATGTCCACAAACACCATCCATCACTTTGAAATTCTCGTTTTGGGCCAGGTTGAAGCCAGCTCAGGAAGGCAAATCAGGCTTCTTTTTGAGAGTTTGCTTTTACTTAACGGCATTGAAGGGTGACCTTTAATGTGGATTTTGCTGTGCGTGGACACCAGTGGTTGTCAGATCCAGCACCCAGCTTCCCATTGATGCTGGGTGGGATGGTGGGATCTGGAGAGCCCCAGGTAGGGCAGAGGACCCTGGGTAACAGAAGGATAGCAGCCCCTCCCAGCTGGCATCCTTTGCTGTGGTTCCAGCGAGGCTATTTAGAAGGACTATGACTGTTGCCTCTAGACAGGACAAGATGTCTAATATATTTACAATCACTGTAGTTGGTGCCTGATTTGCAGTGGTGGAGGGACCATGAGAAAATTGTCCATTTTACAAGATGTGCAAAGGGGTCACCTGTGAGACCTTAGCTCTGAGGCTATGTTCGTTCTGGGAAAATAGTGATGGCCCCTCTCTCTCCCCAGCAAGGAGTGTGTAGGATGCTGACAGACAGGCCCCCCGGGCTCCAGCCACCTCGGCTGCAAACATCAGTACGGAACTCTGACCCTGGAACCAAGGGCCCAAGTTCCTGGACAGATAGAGCTGGGGGACGGGCGTGTTCAACACGAGATTAACAGGCTCTACGGGGAGGCCTGGAGACCTGGGGCTGGGACGAGATTGCTTTGCAAGGTAAGCTCTTGATTTCATGACCTCATCTCTCGCCCCAACCCCGCGACTTCGCTCACAATCCAGGTTGTTAACAGGGAGCGATCTCATCCTGTTAGCCTTTCACTCCAGAGAAATTGGATTGAAAATCTCGCCAGACTGCCTCCGGACAGAGCTTTTCCATCAGCCGTGAGTGGCCCTTAGGCAGGGAGAGTGGCCTTCCTTTACACACTATTAGCAGGTGGCAAAGAGGGGGGGGCTCCCTCTCTGCCTGGCTTCTGTCAGAAACTCTTAGGGAGGAGGCCCCAGCGGGAGCTTGCTGCCTGACCCATGCTAGGACCTGGGCAAGCTGCTTCCCCCGCCTGTACTTGGGCTCACCTCTCTCTTCCGTGTCCCTTCACTGAGTTTCCATGAAGACAGTTACACCTGGGTACGTCCCCTGGAGACGGTGGGGCGGGGTGGTGGGGGCTCACCTGCTTCTCAAGTCCTGGTGGCACAGGACTTGAAAGAAGAACATGCCTGACTTTCCACAGCCCTTACTGTTTACAGTGCCCATGCTGTTTCATTAAATCTCTGCAGGGGGCAAATTCCTAGTTCGCATTAAAAAAATAAAAAGCAGCCAGGTGTGGTGCCTCATGCCTATAATCCCAGCACTTTGGGAGGCTGAGGTGGGTGGATCATGGTGTCAGGAGTTCAAGACCAGCCTGGCCAACGTGGTAAAAGCCGCATCTCTACTAGAAATACAAAAATTGGCTCGGCATAGTGGCATGTGCCTGTAATCCCAGTTACTTGTGAGGCTGAGGCAGAAGAATTGCTTGAACCCAGGAGGTGGAGGTTGCAGTGAGCC
>NW_016107661.1:1353417-1362342 GCF_001604975.1 Cebus imitator
AAAAAAAAAAAAAAAAAAAAAAAAAAAGCCAAATCTCATAAAACTCCAGGACCTGAACTCGTGACACTCTCTGGGTTGGTGCCTACTGTTTCATTGGCCTGGCCTACTTGCCTGGTTTGGCAGAAAGTGAAAATTCCACCCAGGTGGACTGACAGTGGCTCAGCCACTGTGATTTCAGTATCTGGAAGAGCAGCTCCCATTTTCTGAGCAGCTGCTGGAGCCTGGAGCGCTTTGTGTTCATTTTTGTGCGATGCTCACATTATTCCGGGATCATCAGTCCTGACGTTAGCCCCACTTTGTGGAGGGGAAAACCGAGCTTAGGTATCCAGCCAACATGCACCTTCTGAATTGGGATCTCATCCTCTTCCTCACGTCTCCGCATCTCTACACTTGCTGTAGAGGCATCACGTCATTGTGTCTCTACAGCATGGGCAGCACATAAAGTCCACTGAGTACCTTCTGTTCTCAGTGCTGCCTTGGGTTGGCTGGGGCTGCCATATCAGATCACCCAGACTGATCGCTGCAACAGTAGAAATGCATTTTCTTGTAGTTCTGGAGGCCGGAAATCTGACGTGACCGTGTCAGTGGGGTTGGTTTCTTCCGAGACCTCTCTCCTTGGCTTGTAGATGGTCGTCTTCTTGCTGTGTCTTCACATGGCTTTCTCTTTGTGTCGGTTTCCCCACCTCTTCCCATAAGAATGACAGTCACGGCTGGTCATGGTCGGTCATGCCTGTAATGCTAGCACTTTGGGAGGCCGAGGTGGGTGGTGGTCAGGAGTTCGAGACCAGCCTGGCCTAGATGGTGCAACTCTGTCTCTACTAAAAGTACAAAGATTAGCCTGATGTGGTGGTGTGCACCTGTAATCCCAGCTGCTCAGCAGAGTGAGTCAGGAGAATTGCTTGAACCCAGGAGGCAGACATTGCACTGAGCTGAGATCATGCCAGTGCACTACAACCTGGGAGACAGAGTGAGACGGTGAGACTCTGTCTCAAAAAAAAAAAAAAAACAAGTCACGTTGGATTAGGACCACCCTGATCTCATTTTATGTACTTATTTTGGTCGACATAGGGTCTCACTCTGTCACCCAGGTCCCAGTGCAGTGGCAGGATAATGGTTGACTGCAGCCTTGACTTCCTGGGCTCAAGTGATTCTCCCACCTGAGCTGCTTCAGTAGCCGGCACCACAGGTGCATGCCATGACACTCAGCCAATTTTTATTTTTTATTGAGCTGGGGTTTCCCCATGTAGCCCGGTCTGGTTTCAAACTCTTGGGCTCACAGGATCTTCCCACCCAGCTTCCCAAAGTGCTGGGACTACAGGCATCAGCTACCACGCCGGGCTTTCCTATCAACTGAATTAACCTTTTAAAGATCTATCTCTAAATAGGTCTCACAAATCTCTCTCACATTCTGAGTTGCTGGGTGTCAGGATTTCCACAGGCGAATTTTGGAGGCACCCAATTAAGCCCATCAAAAGTGCTTTGCATGCTATCTAATTTATGTAATCTTGACAATGCTGTGAAGTAGATGTCACTGTTGACCATTCATGATGGTTGACCCATCAACCATGGATGAATTGAGGAAATGGAGGGAGGGAGGGAGGGATGATTCACCTAGAAGGTGGAATATTGACATCAGCTGTGCTCAATGCTGACTTCCCCTACCGCAAGTAGTATAAGTGACCATTAATTTTTAAACCTGTATGAACTCAGTGTGTCATGGAACGATTTAGGAAGAGGAGGATATGGGAAACACCAGGATGGTGAGGATTCTCTCCAGGCAAAGGATGTGTCCCCACCACTATTAAGGAGGGAGCCATTAGCTCCAAAAGCCTAGTGAAACCGTCATCTGGGTACTGTATTAGGATTTTGTGCAAGTGTGTATCTATCCGCATACGTAATTCTGCACCCAGGCTTCTTACTTTACTGCTTAGGGATAGTGGTAATCATCTATACCATGAAAACATCTTTCAGTTCTCCAGGCAGCTGCCAAAAGCCCCTGGCCTGGCATCTCCTGGGAAGGATGGAGTTCTTGTAACAACACAGACCTTGGCCATGTGTCAAAAGCAAACATGGCTGTGGGGAAATGGAATTATCTGGGTTATCTGAAACTTTGCCAGAAGCATTGTTCTCTTGTTCCTGAAAAATGTGTTCTTCATTAAAACCATACATGCATCAGTGTTTCCCTGAAGTTCTCAGCAATGAATTCCACCTGGCATCAGTGATCCACAATCTACAGTGTACCTGCTAGACTCTAGTTGTTAAAAACAGTGTGTTTTCACACCAGTTACGATGCCAAAGCCACAAGTTTGAGATGTTAGGCTGCTTTGGTTTGTTATATCTTCTCTTTGTTCTGCTTCTGAGATGGTGGGATGTTAATTATGCATAATTAATTAATTATGTTTAGTGTCTGTCTTGTCCATTGGAATGTGAGCTCCATGGGGTAAGGAGTCTGGTGCACTGTTCTGTACTCAGTACCTGGCGTTGTAAGTACTTCGTAAATAATCGCTGGACGAATAAACGAATCAATTGGATTACAGAATTAGATCATCAGAGATCGTCATTCATGCCTGTGGAATTTTCAGTACTTGACTCTTGTCCTTTTCTCTAATGGTACTTTAAAAAAACAAATTCCACTTATTTGCTTAGATGGAGGGTTGGCAAACTTCAGCCCATGGGCCAAATCTGGCCTAATGCCTGTTGTTGTAAATAAAGTTTTATTGGAACACAGCCACACCCACAGTCACACCTGCTCATTTATGTACTGTGGCTTTCAGGCCACAACATCAGGGTTGAGCAGTTGCAACAAAGACTGTGTGGCCCGTGAAGGCAAGAATATTTACTGTTGGCCCTCCACATCTGGGGGTGTTGCATTGCAGATTCAACCAGCCTGGGTTCAAAAATGTCCTGATGTCTGCGATGGCTGTGTATGTACCCAACATGCACAGACTTCGTTTTCTTACCATTCCCTAAACAACACAGTGTAATAACTGTCTACAAGGCATTTACGTTGTACTGGGTATTACAGGTACTCTATAGGCGGGCTGAAGTACTTGGGAGGATGTGTGAAGGTTATATGCAAATACAGTGCTGCTTTGTATGAGACTTGACCATTGGTGGATTTTGGAATACAGGGGAGGCTTGGAAACAACCCTTCATGAATACCAAGGGATGATTGTGCTATCTGGCCCTTTCAGAAAAATTGGCCAACGTCTGCCTCAGTCTAAAGAAAGCCAGCAATGAAGTGAGCAGTCCTCATGGGGGCACTGTGGTTGGCCTGAGAAGAGGAGCGGGGGATATCTCTTACCGGGTGGCTGGTTTTCTTTGCCAAGTGGACAAGGATCTAGTGGATCTCTTAGGGCAGGGGTCCTCAAACTGAAGGGCATGTAAGAATCACCTAAGCAGTTGCTCAAAATGCATTTTCCCAGGTCCTTCCACAAACAGTGATGGGATAGGACCCAAGACTTTATTCGGTCATTAATTGAGCAGTTATATATTCAGCACTGACTGTGTGCCAGAGACTATTCTAGGTGCCAGGTGCACTGCAGTGAATGAAACCGAGAAAGTCCCTGCCCTCGGAGAGTTTCTATTCTAGTGGGAGAACATTCATAATCACCAAACAAACTTTCACAGCAGTGCTAAGTGCCGGACAGGCCCACAAAGACTTTTCTTCATCTTTACACATTCCCAAGATGGTATAGGCACAGTTGGCCAGAGGACCACAAGGTCCCAGCTGCTTCGTTAAGGCCTCCAATAAATTCTCACCCGTGCCTTCATTTTTTCCTACTCAACTGGTTACTCCCTCCCCCAGCTGCTTGTAATGTCTCTCTCCCCTCTCTCTCCCTCCTTCCCTTTTTCTCTCTCATTTGTTTTCTTTTTCCCTCCCTCCCTCCCGCTCTTTTCCTCTACCACCCCTCCCTTTCAATGTGGCTGAGAGTTGGAGTCCTCAGATGGCAAGAATCCTTCACAGTTGATAAAGGCTTTTGTAAAAACAGCTTTATTGAGATATTCACATACAGTACAATTCACCCATTTAGAGTATACGATTCAGTGGTTTTTTTATTATTCACAGAATTGTGCCAACATCAGCACAATCAACTTTAGAACATTTCCATCATCTCCCAAAGAATCCCTATACCAAGGTTTTTGCAGACTATTTGACCTGATCCTTAAAGAACTGAGAAGACAGGGCAGACAGTGTCTACTCCGTTTCACAGATGAGCAAATAAGGGATTAAAGAGTTGGGGATTTGTAAAAGCATAGGAGAAAACTCTAGGTCACTTTTAGTATTAGAAGCTTCTAAGGAGTCCCTAAAATTAAGGACTTTTAGTGACTCTCCTGCTACCCACAGACTCCTAAAGCTCATACCCAGGTTGGGAAAAGCTCCTGAGAGCCCCCTGAATTTCTGGGGTTTCTACAGCACTGGCTCATATTCCTCATCCCCCACCCAGGAGGCACAAGGACAGTGTCTGTGATTGTCTGTCTGTCTAATGGATTCTGACTGCCAGCCAGTTGCTGAAGGGCGCTCTGAGCTACCATCATGCATATGCATCAGGCTGGCTGGTTTGGACACAGCCGCCCATGCAGGGTGACAGGGCCTGGGGCTCGCCTCAGGGACCCTTCAGGAAGCTCATATGCTGAGTGCCAGGTGGCACCACAAAGCTCTTATCGTGGGATGAGGGATAGAGAGAGCTGCTTGCTGAATGGCTCTGGGAGGTGAGTTGGGCTGTTAGACAACTTGGAAACTGACCAGTAGGTTTATCTGGTGCCAAACAGCAAAATGCACGCTCTGTAGGGACCCCACCTAGATTTGGGACAGTGTGATTGAGGGTGACTGTGGTGCCAGAGAGCCTGGCATGAGAGATACCAGCAGTCACCCTCCATAGGTGGCTCTGTAGTATGTTTAAAACAGGATGCAGGGACATCGCACCGAGTGCATTGAAATGGACCCAGCATTCTAATTTTGCATTTGAGCCATCTTTCTCTTCCTTACTAAAGTGTCCTTACTATCGTCATTGGCTAGGCTTTACTGGAAGATGAGCCCTGCCAAGAACAGGCAAGCTGTTTTTCCCATGTTCTCAGGATCTGCACCAGGACTTGGGCGTGTTGGGGCGGTAGGAAGCATCTGTTGAATGAATGAACCAATGGAGTTTCTAAGAGTGGTCCCCAGGTGTCAGATGCTGCTCCACTCTTATGCTCATTTTAGTTCTTAGATGTGAAGAGACTGGGGCACAGAGAGGTTAAGAACGTGGCCAAGGATCACACAGCTCCTCAGGGCTCTGGTTGGCATTTGAACTCACTGGTGTGCCTGACCACTGCATTGTTCTTCCTAACTTGCCAGGTTACGTGGAGGAGTTCGAATTTACCCTTTAATATTTTTAAATTTAGATTTTATTTTTTTTGTTTATATCTTTTTTTTTTAAATTGTACTTTAGGTTCTGGGGTACATGTGCAGATCGTGCAAGATTGTTGCATAGGTACACACATGGCAATGTGGTTTGCTGACTCCATCCCCCGTCACCTGCATTTGGCATTTCTCTCCATGTTATCCCTGCCTCACCTCCCCACCCATTGTCCCTCCCTTGGCCCCCTCAACAGACCCCTGTGTGTGATGATTCCCTCCCTGTGTCCATGTGTTCTCATTGTTCAACACTCGCCTATGAGCAAGAAGATGCAGTGATTGATTTTGTGTTCTTGTGTCAGTTTGCTGAGAAT
Source organism: Cebus imitator (assembly GCF_001604975.1). Classification (NCBI taxonomy): domain Eukaryota; kingdom Metazoa; phylum Chordata; class Mammalia; order Primates; family Cebidae; genus Cebus; species Cebus imitator. Next base: position 1,359,130 of record NW_016107661.1, read on the forward strand.
GATGGTTTCCAGATTCATCCATGTCCCTACAAAGGACACGAACTCATCATTTTTCATGGCTGCATAGTATTCCATGGTGTTGTATATGTGCCACATTTTCCTTGTCCAGTCTATCATCAATGGACATTTGGGTTGGTTCCAGGTCTTTGCTATTGTAAACAGTGTGGAAATGAACATACCATGTGCATGTGTCTTTATAATAGAACGATTTATAATCTCTTGGGTATATACCCAGTAATGGGATTGCTGGATCAAATGGTTAAATATTTTTTTGAAATGGAGTCTCGCTCTGTTGCCCAGGCTAGAGTGCAGTGGTGTGATCTTGGCTCACTGCAACCTTTGCCTCCTGGGTTCAAGTGATTTTCTGCCTCAGCCTCCTGAGTAGCTGGGACTACAGGTGCCCACCACCATGCCTAGCTAATTTTTGTATTTTTAGCAGAGATGGGGTTTCACCATTTTGGCCAGGCTGGTTTCAAACTCTTGACCTCAGGTGATCTGCCCGCCTCAGCCTCCCAAAGTGCTGGGATTATAGGCATGAGCTACTGTGAGCCACTGTGTCCGGCCCTGGATTTATTCTTTAATATCTTGTGTCCTCCAATTTATCCTCTGGAGGAAGGATGACTCACGGCTCTGGAGGCAAGCAGTCAGAGACCATGGTGTTGGAAGTGTTGGTTCCTTCTGCAGCCCCACTCCTTGGGTTGTAGATGACTGTCTTCTCCCTGTGTCTTCATGTGGGCTTTCTGTGTCTGTCTGTGTCCTAATCTTCTCATCTTATGAGGACACCAGTCACATTGGACTGAGACTCACTGTAATGACCTCATTTTCACTTAATTACTCTCTTTCAAGACCTGTCTTTGCTAGCAGTCACATTCTGAGCTCCTGGGGCTTCACACTTGAACACATGAAGTCTAGGGGAACACAGTTTAGCCCATAACAGACTCTAACCAAAAAGGTCCTGGAATACTCCTGTTGCTTCCTCTCCAAAATCCTTTGTTTTCAGCCTCTGCACCCCCCGCAGGAATCCAGTGTCAAATGTGGACACGAGCTCCGAGATTCATCAGTTCTAGGCAACTGGTTATAATAGGGAGGAAGGAGTTTCCTTACTTTCTCATGATACACCTTGTGAATGGCTTTCCTCAGTGCTCTTCTCAGCACATTTGAGCAGTGGTTTTATCTAAATAATTTTTTTCCGTAGGAAAGAATTTAGCTTAATTGGGTCTCATTTCTGTTCTCCCCTTAACAACCGAGCGTCTACATTTCTGTTGGGATTGAAAGCCCCAATCAGTTCAGATAAATCAGCTTCCTTTTAAAATTACGATCTTGGAGGAAATAATGATCTGACTTACTTTTTGTTAATTACTTTTATGTGAATTAGACATCCCAGCTTTGCAGTTGCTGCTTTCCTCTGAAGTATTTAAGCCCTCAAATCTATTTAAACCTATTCTTTTTACTTAAATTAAGATGCTGAAAAATTCCACTATTAGAAATAATTTGGGTTTTTTTAAAGTTCCGCTTCATGGCTCTATAATTTTAAATAATTTGAGCTGAGAATGATTCTGTCATATCCCATGTAGTGGCACCAAATTACCATTTTCTCTTCAAGATTTCCTCATATTATTGGTGTGTCAGATTTAGTAAATAAATAAATAGGATGGAAATTAATGAATGACACAATCTGGTAGAATTGTAAAACAGAAACCAAATTGTGTATCCTACATTCAGCAGTTTTGCATTTTAACCATAGCGATCGTGGTGTGTGTGTGTGTGTGTGTGTGTGTGTCCCAAAGGTGGAAAATAATCATTTGTAAAGAACAGAAAATTCTGTTACTTTGAGTAAAAAGCAATAGATTACAAAATGAATAATTTATGGTTTTTATATTAAAAAGTACAAATCTTCAGAAGAGAAGCAATAACCTTTTAATAAATAAGCAACAACCTTATAAATAACAACAAACTAAGAAGGGGATTCATACCCCAAAGTAGAAGTATAATTACCCTTCTGTATTCACAGATTCAACCAACTGAAGATCGAAAAATAAAAGAAACAGTAATACAAATAAAAAGCAATACAGTATAACGACTATTTACATAGCATTTACATCATATTAGATGTTATAAGTAATTCAAGACAATTGAAAATATACAGGAGGATAAGCATATGTTCTATGCAAATACCACACCATTTTATATAAGGGGGTTGAGCTTTCATGGATTTTAGTATCCATAAGGAGGGTGCTGGAACAAATCCCTTCTGGATTTGGAGAAACAACTATACATAATTAAAACGTGTGGCAAGTGGCCAAAGCAGTATTTAGAGGCATTCTTATAGCCTTAGATATTATCAGGACTCTTCTGTCATCAGAGAGAAGAATTCCTTATATTTTGAATATTAAGTAAAGTAGTATAAGGGTGGTTGCCTGTCTTTGCCCAACCCATCCCAAATGGTAAAAATGTTGTACAGTTAGAGTTTTGGTGCTGACTCATGGTTCAGTGTCTGGCAATGGGTAGATACCTTCATATCAGATAGTCTGTTGAGAAATACAGTGCAGCCCAGTGTTTGAGGTATGGACTTGAGAATTGAAAGAATCCAAAAATTGAAGTCTCTGTCTACCATGCAAATGGTGATCCTGTCTACAATACCAATTCTCACAGACTAAATTCCTTTTCTTTTTCTTTTCTGTTTTATTTCTTCTTTTTGTTGGCCCCTCTGCATCCTGGGAACATTCTCTATTGAAAGCCCAATCAAAAGGAGCTCTGGATTTTGGGGAAAACTGATATAACCATAGTGATCACCATAGTGATCGTGCTGTGTGTGTTTAGGTTTCTAGGATCTGGGCTAGGGGAAGAACCCTTTAGTCAGCCAAGTAGTATTTGGACTCTAGGAAAGATATCAAACTCAAAGTCTGAACTGCTGAACTGTCTTAGAATTATTGCTCTGTCTTCGTCCCCAGTAAGAGTGAAGGCGTGGCCGGGCGTGGTGGCTCATGCCTATAATCCCAGCACTTTGGGAGGCCGAGGCAGGTGGATCACGAGGTCAAGAGATCGAGACCATCCTGGTCAACAAGGTGAAACCCTGTCTCTACTAAAAATACAAAAATTAACTGGGCATGGTGGTGCGTGCCTGTAGTCCCAGCTACTCGGGAGGCTGAAGCAGGAGAATTGCTTGAACCCAGGAGGCGGAGGTTGTGGTGAGCTGAGATCGCACCATTGGAT
>NW_016107661.1:1362382-1488312 GCF_001604975.1 Cebus imitator
AAAAAAAAAAAAAAAAAAAAAAAAAAAAAGAACAGTGAAGTCACCTCACGAACCCATAGCTGAGACAGCTGCTGGGATAAATGGTGGAAAAAGCCTTGTTATCACAGTCCTTGATGTCAAGCCGGGGTTGACAGAGCAGTCTCTGGTTTTTCACCTGCCATGTTCCAAGGGCAGGATTTTACATCTCCAAGAAATGTCAAATATGAGAATCCTTATGGCTGAAGGGACATCTCATGGCACCCTTGTCTGTCCTCTTCTACGGGGGCTGTGACGTGTGCTGTAGCATCTGACCTAAGCTAAGTCCTAAGACCTTGGTCCTAAACTAAGTCAGATCATGTACCAGGGAATCTTGTAGCTTTGTGTGTATAACAAGTTACAGCTGATGCCAAATGTCAACAGAGTAAACTGTGAGTGCGATTCAATGCCTTTCTAATGATGCAATCCAGGCCCCAACCACCCAGCATAGAGCAAACAAATGCAGCAGAGCAGCAGTAAGCAATCAAGAGAAAAGAAAAACCGTGATGCTGTAAAAAGAAAAAGCCATTTTACTCTTTGTTTTCCACTTACAACATGTTGAGAGTACAGGGCAAGACGAACGACCTGAATTTGACTCACAGGACCTAAATTTAAACTAGAAGTGATTCTGGAATACTTTCCCTCTATCCCCACTCCTCCATCTTCTAAGGAGGTACCAGGATGATGTTCAGTATTTAACAACATTGAGGGCTCAGGTACCAGTCTCTCAGAATGAATACAGCAACTAAACAGACCCAACTATAAACCCACACAGCTGTGCCACGGTGAACCAGGACTGCCAGTGGTATACCTCCTTCATTGCATCTTCAGGACTTTCACTACAAGTTTGCAGGGTGCCCTACAGTCCCCATAGACTCAAAGCCACTGCCCAAAGAGGGCTTCATGGACCTTTTAACGACTCGATAACTCGGTAGCAAAGGAAGAATGGAGTCTAATGTTGGAACAATATCTGTGAGGCTGGTTTAGCTTAGGACCAGTGCCTCATTGTTTATGCAAGAGATCTTGTCCTTGGTGCCTGCTTGGGGTCTTGGCCTGATAATAGTTGCTCTGAGCTTTGGATTTTTATGTCCTGATCTCCCTTCCTTCTAGTTTAAGGTTGTGTTTGTCTAACTCCGTATTTCAGCAGAAGGACCTGGTGACAGCGGTTCAATGCATCTGCTGAGTTGGAAGCAACAGAGCCACATGGTTAAGAGGGTAGGTTTGCAATCCATTAGAACTAGAGTAAAATCCTGGCCTTCAAGCCCACTTTATAAGTCCTCATGAGTAGGAAAGTACCCATCTTAGGGTGTTGTAGGGAGGAGTCAGTGAGGTAATGTTGAATAAGTGCTTAACTCACAGCAGTGCCTGGTGACTGTTCCTACTTGGTTGGGGATAGAATCTCTCTGGGATGTGCTCCTTGCAGAAGGTCATTGCAGATACATTTCAGGATTCTTTGTTTCTTTCCACCTATCTTTATCTACCTCTCAGAGGTCATTTGAGACTCACAGGCACAGAGGTATGGTGCCTTCTGCAGGAGTAGAGATCAAGGAGGAAGCCCTGGGACTTTGGCCAGGTGTGATGGCTCATGCCTGTAATCCCAGGACTTTGAGAGGCCAAAACAGGTGGATCACCTGAGGTCAGGAGTTCAAGACCAGCCTGGGTAACATGATGAAACCCTGTCACTACTAAAAATACAAAAATTAGCCAGGCGTCATGGCGTATGGCTGTAATCCCAGCTACTCAGGAGGCTGAGGCATGAGAATCACCTGGGAGATGAAGGTTGCAGTGAGCCAAGATTGCACCATTGTACTCCAGCTGGGGTAACAGATAAAGACTCTATCTCCAAAACGATAAATGAAAAGGAGGAAGCATTGGGACTTCAGACATTGTGCTTGTGCCCCACCATCTGATTAGTAACCTCCATCTGATTACAAAAGTTCTTCAGTCTCTGCCTGCAGGCCATCTCAGGACTTTCAGAGCGCTGGTGTGTGGCTTGCATGATACCCATGATGGAAAAGGCTGAAGTTACCATTGTTTCCAGCACCCTGATCAACCAGTGTTTCCCAGAGACAAGTCAAGCTGGCTTCTTACTGCTTTTTCTGTCCTGATGGACATGGGCTTGTCATTCCAACCCAGGCAGTCTCTGGAGGGCCAGGCCCTAACTCTCACCTTGTACTTCAGTTGTTGGAAGAAAAGGCAACAAGAGAGAGAGAATGTGTGGATGAGGAAGTCATTTCAGAGGGGAGCAACTTGAACTTTACATTTTTTAGTTTGCTGATGTTTAATGACCAAATATGTTTTCTAAAGATGGCTTCTGGTGTTATTTTCTCCATCTATGACAAAACAGTTACAGAATGGCAATATTTGACATTTAAGAAAGGGGAAGTGGGAGTGGTGAAGTGAGTTCCCTTGGAAAGGTCATCCTTGTATCTAGAGGCTGTCTGCAGCAAATGGCCAAACCAGTCCCCTAAACAGTGACTGTATGCACTCAGAGGTGCTGCATCTACATTTGAAACAATCTAAACCTAAGCAAAGAAATGTCAGCTGATCATTGAGTATGTTAGAATTTGCTCTGATGAAGGCGATGAGGTTGATGATGATGATGCTGGTGGCTGATGTTACTGGTCAGGCTGTTGGAGGCTTTCTCCAATCCTCATGCACATTGAAAAGTCTCTCTTTGGTTAGGCGCAGTGGCTCACACCTGAAATCCCAGCACTTTGAGAGGCTGAGGTGGGTGGATCACAAGGTGAAGAGGTCGAGACCATCCTGGCCAATATGGGAACACGCTGTCTCTACTAAAAATACAAAAATTAGTCAGGCGTTGTGGTGTGTGCCTATATTCCCAGCTGCTCAGGAGGCTGAGGCAGGAGAATACCTTGAACCTGGGAGGCGGAGGTTACAGTGAGCTGAGATCACACCACTGCACTCCAGCCTGGTGACAGAATGAGACTCCGTTTAGAAAGAAAAGTCTCTCCTATGTGTCCATTACCTTTTTTTTTTTTTTAAGTTTTATTATTATACTTTAAGTTCTGGTGTGCATGTATAGATCATGCAGGATTGTTACATAGGTATACACATGCCATGGTGGTTTGCTGTCTCCATCCCCTCTTCACCTACATTAAGTATTTCCCCCAATGTTATCCCTCCCCAGTCTCCCACCCCCTGCTATCTCTCCCCTAGCCCCTTCACCCCCCAGCGGGCCCTAGTACGTGATGTTCCCTTCCCTGTATCCATGTGTTCTCATTGTTCAAAACCTACTTATGAGTGAGAACATGCAGTATTTGGCTTTCTGCTCTTGTGTCAGTTTGTTGAGAATGATGGTTTCCAGATCCATCCATGTCCCTGCAAAGGACATGATCTCATCCTTTTTTATGGCTGCATAGAATTCCATGGTGTATATGTGCCATACTTTTTTTTATCCAGCTTACCCTTGATGGGCATTTTGGTTGGTTCCAAGTCTTTGCTATTACAAACAGTGCTGCAATGAACATATGTGTGCATGTGTTTTTATAATAGAATGATTTACCATCCTTTGGGTATATACCCAGTAATGGGATTGCTGGGTCAAATGGTATTTCTATTTCTAGATCCTTGAGGAATCGCCACACTGTCTTCCACAATGGTCAAACTAATTTACACTCCCACCAACAGTGTAAAATCATTCCTATTTCTCCACATCCTCTCCAACATCTATTGTCTCCAGATTTTTTAATGATCGCCATTCTAACTGGCATGAAATAGTATCTCAATGTAGTTTTGATTTGCATTTCTCTAATGACCAGTGATGATGAGCATTTTTTCATATGTTATTAGCAGCATAAATGTCTTCTTTTGATAAGTGCCTGTTCGTATCCTTTGCCCACTTTTTGATGGGATTCTTTTTTTTTTTTTTGGTAAATTTCTTTTAGTTCTTTATAGATTTTGGATATTAGCCCTTTGTCAGATGGGTAGCTTGCAATTTTTTTTTTTTCTATTCTGTTGGTTGCCGGTTCACTCTAATGATTGTTTCTTTTGCTGTACAGAAACTCTGGAGTTTAATTAGATCCCATTTGTCTATTTTGGCTTTTGTTGCCATTGCTTTTGGTGTTTTAGCCATGAAGTCCTTGCCTATGCCTATGTCCTGAATTGCCTAGTTTTTCTTCTAGGGTTTATATGGTGTTAGGTCTTATATTTAAATTTTTAATTCATCTGGAGTTAATTTTTGTATAAGGTGTAAAGAATGGGTCCAGTTTCAGCTTTCTGCATATGGCTAGCCAGTTTTCCCAACACCATTTATTAAACAGGGAATCCTTTCCCCATTGCTTGTTTTTGTCAAATTTGTCAAAGATCAGATGGTTGTAGGTGTGTGGCATTACTTCCAAGGCCTCTGTTCTGTTCCATTGGTCTATATCTTTATTTTGGTACCAGTACCATGCTGTTTTGATTACTGTAGCCTTGTAGTATAGTTTGAAGTCAGGTAACATGATGCCTCCAGCTTTGTTCTTTTTGCTTAGGATTGTCTTGGTGATGCGGGCCTTGTTTTGGTTCCATATGAAGTTTAAGGTGGTTTTTTTCAGTTCTGTGAAGAATGTCATTGGTAGCTTGATGGGGGTAGCATTGGATCTCAAAATTATTTTGAGCAGTATGGCCATTTTCATGACTCTGATTCTTCCTAATCATGAGCATGGAATGTTTTTCTATCTGTTTGTGTCATCTCTTATTTCCTTGAGCAGTGGTTTGTAGTTCTCCTTGAAGAGGTCCTTTACATCCTTTGTTAGTTGTATTCCTAGGTATTTCATTCTCTTTGTAGCACTTGTGAATGGAAGTTCGCTTATGATTTGGCTCTCTGTTTGTCTGTTATTGATGTATAGGAATGCTTGTGATTTTAACACATTGATTTTTTATCCTGAGACTTTGCTGAAGTTGCTTATCATCTTAAGGAGATTTTGGGCTTAGATGTTGGGGTCTTCTAAATATACAATCATGTTGCCTGCAAATAGAGACAATTTGACTTCCTCTTTTCCTAATTGAATACCCTTTATTTCTTTTTCTTGCCTGATTGCTCTGGCTACAACTTCCAATACTATTTTGAATAGGAATGGTGAGAGAAGGTACCCTTGTCTATTGCCAGTTTTCAAAGAAAATGCTTCCAGTTTTCACCCATTCAGTATGATATTGGCTGTGGGTTTGTCATAGATAGCTTTTATGATTTTGAGATACATTCTATGGATACCTAGTTTATTGAGAATTTTTAGCATAAAGGGCTGTTGAATTTTGTTGAAGGCCTTCTCTGCATCTACTGAGATGATCATGTGGTTTTATCTTTAGTTCTGTTTATGTGATGGATTACATTTATAGATATGCATATGTTGAACCAGCCTTGCATCCCTGGGATGAAGCTTCCTTGATCATGATGGATAGGCTTTTTGATGTGCTGTTGCATTTGGTTTGCCAGTATTTTATCGAAGGTTTTTACATTGATGTTCATCATGGATATTGGCCTGAAGTTTTCTTTTTTTAGTTGTGTCTCTGCCAGATTTTGGTATCAGGATGATGTTGGTCTCACAAAATGAGTTAGAGGGTATTCCCTCTTTTTGTATTGTTTGAAATAGTTTCAGAAGGAATGGTAGCAGCTCCTCTTTGTACATCAGGTAGAATTCAGCTGTGAACCTGTCTGGACCTGGATTTTTTTTGGTTTGTAGGCTATTAATTGCTGCCTCAACTTCTGACCTCGTTATTGGTCTGTTCAGGGATTTAACTTCTTCCTGGTTTAGTCTTGGAAGGGTGTAGGTGTCCAGGAACTTACCAGTTTTTTCCAGATTTACTGGTTTATGTGCATAGAGTTGTTTGTAGTAATTTCTTAAGGTAGTTTGCATTTCTGTGTAATTGGTGGTGACATCCCCTTTATCATTTTTATTGCATCTATTCAATTCTTCTCTGTTTTGTTTTTTATTAGGCTGCCTAGTGGTCTATTTTGTTGATCTTTTGAAGAAAACAGCTCCCAGATTTATTGCTTTTTTGAAGTGTTTTTTTGTGTGTCTGTATCTCCTTCATTTCTGCTCTGATCTTAGTTATTTCTTGTCTTTTGCTAGCTTTTGAATTTGTTTTATCTTGCTCCTCTAGTTCTTTTAATTTTGACAATAGGGTGTTTTTAGGTCTTTCCTCACTTCTCATGTGGGCATTTAGTGCTATAAATTTCCCTCGGACACTGCTTTAAATGTGTCCCAGAGATTCTGGTATGTTATGTCTTCATTCTCATTGGTTTTGAAGAACATCTTTATTTCTGCCTTCATTTCATTATTTATCCAGTAGTCATTCAGGAGCAGGTTGTTTAGTTGCCATGTAGTTGTGTGGTTTTGCATGAGTTTCTTAATCCTGCATTCTAATTTAATTGCACTGTGGTCTGAGAGACTGGTTGTTATGATTTCCATTGTTTTGCATTTGCTGAGGAGTGATTTACTTCCAATTATGTGGCCAATTTTAAAGTAAATACGATGTGGTGCTGAGAAGAATGTGTATTCTGTGAATTTGGGGTGGAGAGTTCTGTAGATGTCTGTTAGGTCCACTTGGTCCAGATCTGAGCTCAAGTCCTGTATATCCTTGCGAATTTTCTGTCTTATTGACAGTGGAGTGTTAAATTCTCCCACTATTATCGTGTGGGAGTCTAAGTATCTTTGTATATTGTTAAGAACTTGCTTTATGTATCTGGGTACTCCTGTATTGGGTACATATATATTTAGGATTGTTAGCTCTTCTTGTTGCATTGATCCCTTTACCATTATGTAATGCCCTTCTTTTTCTCTTTTGATCTTTGTTGGTTTCAAGTCTATTTTATCAGAGACTAGGATTGCAACTCCTGCTTTTTTTGATCTTCATTTGCTTAATAAATGTTCCTCCATCCATTTATTTTGAGTCTGTATGTGTTTTTGCACATGAGATGGGTCTCCTGAATACGGCACACCAATGGGTCTTGACTTTCTACCCAATTTGCCAGTCTGTGTCTTTTGATTAGGGCATTTAGCCCATTTACATTTAAGATTAATATTTTTATATGTGAATATGATCCTGCCATTTTGACAGTAGCTGATTGTTTTGCCCATTAGTTGATTAAGTTTCTTCATTGTGTCAATGCTCTTTACCATTTGGTATGTTTTTGGAGTGGCTGGTACTGGTTGTTCCTTTCCTTGTTTAGTGCTTCTTTCAGGAGCTCTCGTAAGGCAGGCCTTGTGGTGTCAAAATCTCTCAGCAATTACTTGTCCATAAAGGATTTTATTTGTCCTTCACTTATGAAGGTTAGTTTGACTGCATGTGAAATTCTGGGTTGAAAGTTCTTTTCTTTAAGGATGTTGAATATTGGCCCCCACTGTCTTCTGGCTTGAAGGGTTTCTGCTGAGAGATTTGCTGTGAGTCTGATGGGCTTCCTTTTGTGGGTAACCCAACCTTTCTCTCTGGCTTTGCTTAGCATTTTTTCCTTCATTTCAACCCTGATGAATCTGATGATTATGTGCATTGGGGTTGCTCTTCTTGAGGAATATCTTTGTGGTGTTCTCTGTATTTCCTGGATTTGAATGTTGGCCTGCCTTGGTAGGTTGGGAAAGTTCTCCTGGATTATACCCTGAAGAGTGTTTTCCATGTTGGATTCATTCTCCCTGTCATATTCAGGTACACTGATCAAATGTACCTGATTATGTAAAAAGATTAGGTCTTTTTACATAATCCCATATTTCTTGGAGGCTTTGTTCATTTCTTTTCATCTTTTTTCCCTCATCTTGCCTTCTCATTTTATTTCATTGAGTTGTTCTTCAGTCTCTGATATTCTTTCTTCTGCTTGGTTGATTCTGCTACTGAAACTTGTGTATGCTTTGCAAAGTTCTTGTGCTGTGTTTTTCAGTTCCATCAAGTCATTTATTTACTCTCTAAGCTGGTTATTCTAGTTAGCATTTTGCCTAACCTTTTTTCAAGGTTCTTGGTTTCTTTGCATTGGGTTAGAACATGTTCCTTTAGCTCAGATAAGTTTCTTATTACCCACCATCTGAAGCCTCCTTCTGTCAATTTGTCAAACTCATTCTCCATACAGTTTTGTTCCCTTCCTGGTGAGGAGTTGTGATCCCTTGGAGGAGGAAAGGTGTTCTGGTTTTTGGTGATTTCATCCTTTTTGCACTAGTTTCTTCCCATCTTCATGGATTTATCTACCTGTGGTCTTTGAAGTTTGTGACTTTCGGATGGGGTCACTGAGTGGATGTTCTTTCTGTTGATGTTGAAGCTATTTCTTTCTGCTTTTTATTTTTCCTTCAATCAGTTAGGCCCCTCTGCTGCAGGACTGCTGGAGGTCCACTTCAGACTCTGCTTGCCTGGGAATCACCCACAGGGGCTGCAGAACAACAAGGATTGCTGCCTGTTTCTTCCTCTGGTAGCTTCGTCCCAGAAGGATACCCACCAGATGTCAGCCAGAGTTCTCTTGTATGAGGTGACTCTTTGGATATACAGGGGTCAGGGAGCCACTTGAGGAGGCAGTCTGTCCCTTATCAGAGCTCAAGTGCTGTGCTGGGAGCTCCATTGCTCCCTTCAGAGCTGCTGGGCAGGGATGTTTAAGTCTGCTGCAGCAGAACACACAACTGCCCCTTTTCCCAGGTGCTCTTTCCCGGGAAGGTGGCTTTATTTCTAAGTCTCTGACGGGCTGCTGCCTTTTTTTCAGAGATGTGCTGCCTAGCAAGGAGGGAGTCTAGTCACAGTCTGCTGTGACTGAGCTGCTGTGGGCTCTGCCTAGTTGCCGTGTAAACTTTTTGTGCTTTTGTTGACACAGGTAGGGTTAGAGCTGCCTCGGTAATGGTGGATGCCCCTCCCCCCACCAAGGTTGACCATCCCTGGTTGGGCTCAGACTGCTGTGCTGGCTGGAAAAATTGCGAGCCAGTGGGGTTCAGTTTGCTGGTCTCCTTGAGGGTGAGACCTGCCGAGCCAGATTGCCTGGCTCCCCGCCTTCAGCCCCCTTTCACTCAGGGGTATGGGTGGCTCTGTCCTGCAGGCATTCCAGGCACCAGTCAGAACAGCTACTCAGATTTTTCCATGGCACCTGCTGAGTCAGCCACCCAGATTTGTGCTGGAAACCCACAGCACCTGTTGGCCAGTGGGAATCTCCTGGTCTGTGGGTTGCAAAGACTGCGGGAGAAGCACAGAATCCAAACTGGAGGGCTGGAGTGGCCAGAAAAGTTCCCGATGGCCTCCACTGGGTAGGGGGGCCCTCTGGCCCATTACACTTCCCTGGATGAGGCAGCACCCCACCCTGCCTCGATTTGTCCTCCTTGGGCTACACTCACTGTCCAACCAGTCCCATTGAGATGAATGTGGTACACTGGTTGGAAATGTGGAGATTGCTTGCCTTCTGCATCGGTCTCGCTGGGAACTGCGCTCCAGAGCTGTTCCTATTGAGCCATCTTGGCGGAAGTCTGTATCCATTATATTTTGACTTCAGTTTTAGATAATTTATCGCACACTCCTGTACCCTTTTGTGTTCATGTTTCCCACATCCTAAAATGGAAGCTACTTGATTATTTCCTTCCTCTACACTCATTTTTGTACTTAGTATTGGGTTTTTGCACTTAGTAGGTGCTTACTGAATATTTATTCAATGAAATATCCAGAGTCTGGTGAAAGGAAATGGAGCATTGTCTAGATGAGATTTTCTCACAGAGCCAGAATTTGATCAAAGGCAGCTCCCATTGTAGGGTCATTTTCTGGGATGGACATTGGGGTGTCCTCTAGGGCCAGGTCAGTGATAGAGCGGAGAGAGTAGACATGGCATCCCTAAGTAGCAAAGAAGGACTAACCTTCCACACGTTCAGTCTCTGTAAGCTTCTGTCCAAAGATCTCAAAGGAGGATTGGATGACTGAGATATCTTTTCCAATCCCACTTAAGCTAGAAAGCCAAGGAGGGCACAGAGGTTCCAGAGGAAGGGCATCTGTGTGTGTGCTCAGAGGCCTCTCCACAAAGGACACAGGATGGAGCTAAGATACTTTGTATAGTACCTATCCCATGTATGCCCTCAATATAATAAAAATAATAATTATTCTCAGTTAGAAAAGATGCCATGGTCTGATGTATGTGAGTGGGGATGGATTTGAGAGTTAGACCTGTTGAGAGCTCCCAACCCACCTCTCTGTGTCTGTGGGGCAAGTCCGTTTACCTGTTTCAGCCGTTTCCTGGTCAGTGTTTTTGATCCCTGTAAGATGGAGATGTTAATACCTACCCCGTTTTTTTGTGGCGTGAATCAAATTAACTAGATGAAAAGTGCCTAGCATAGTAACAACTCAGTAAATGAGAGCCATTACTGTTGTCGTTCTATTTTTCAGCAGGGCAAGGGCTTCAGTGTCTTTCAGGAATAGTTGAATTTTGACATGCTATGATTACACACAATCTCAGTGGTGATTTATCTGGAAATAGCACTCACCTCCAGTCCTTGCCCACAAGCCACCTAGCCCCACCTGTGTTTATTTGTCTTTTGCTTTGGAGCCTGTAAGGGTGTTGGGAGGTGTTAAGATAGTCCCGTAACTATGATTTAGTGCACACTTACTGTCCCACATGTGATGCTGCGCTAACATTTTACAAAACGGTCATGAACGAGTCTTTCTTCCACCCTGTGAGGTAGGCACTCTTCTATAAAAGGTGGGAGGACTAAAGCACACAGAATTTCAGAAACTTTCTCCAACAGGCCTGCAGTCTTAACAACTCTTTTACGTCATTGTAAATTGAAATACTTTGAGGCTCCCACTCTTCTCCCTGGAACCGCACATTTGTGGTTTATTTTCTTATCCCAAAACACAGATAGTCTTTTTCAAAAATAGTTTTGGGGGTACAGGTGGTTTATGGTTACATGAATAAGTTCTTTAATGGTGAGTTTTGAGATGTTGTTACACCCATGACCCGAGCAGTTTCACTATACCTAATACGTAGTCTTTTAGAAAATATTTATTACAACCTGTGCATCCGACAAATGACTGATGTACATTATATACAAGGAACTCAAGTCAGCAAGAATAAAACAAACAATCCCATCGAAAAGTAGGCAAAGGGCTGGGCACAGTGGCTCACGCCTCTAATCCCAGCACTTTGGGAGGCTGAGGTGGGTGGATCACCTGAGGTTGGGAGTTTGACACCAGCCTGGCCAACATGGCAATTACAAAAATTAGTTGGGTATCGTGACAGGTACCTATAATCCCACCTACTTGAGAGACTGAGGCAGGAGAATCGCTAGAACTTGGGAGGTGGAGGCCAGTGTACTCCAGCCTGGGTGATAGAATGAGACTCTGTTTAAAAAAAAAAAAAGGAAAGGAAAGAAAAGTGGGCAAAGGAAATGCATCCATAGTTCTCAAAAGAAGATACACAAACAGTCAACAAACAAATGAAAAATTGCTCCACATCCCTAATTTTCATGGTGCCCTTTTGATGGCCAATTGTGAGAGGTTAGCAAACCCGCCTTGAATGTAATGGTGAGTGTTTCCTGTACTGCCATCTAGAGGACATGGACTCAAATAGACAACATCAGTTGTAGTTTATGAGGTCCAGCTTCTAAATGATCCTTAACCCTTTACCCTTTATAGCTGCTGGCCGAGCTGCTTTTCACATGGCAAATTCAGGCTTGCATATATCAGTTGGCAAATTAACATTTTGGGCATTGCATGCTGGTATTGCCTGACACCTACTGGTTCAATATTGGCAAAGACTGCAGTCTTGTCCTTATGGCAGTGGTAGTGCAATCATTTGACTATTTAATTTCACTTTCTCCATATTTTATAAAGAGTGGAAAACAAGCAAATTAAAGTGCTGATACAAGTGATAAAAAGCAGTGGTCTCAAATGTAATTGAGACAGAAATAGGGACTATTTAACTGTAATTGGATACTTACTCATTTAAACTAATTAATCATTTTAAATTACAAAGAGGGTAAACAAAATTAAAGAACTTGCACAAAATGCTAAACATTTTTTTTTGCAGATCCTAAGTGTGATTAAGGACATATATCTATCCCTTCTGGAATTGAGCCAGTGTAAGTCAGGGTGTTTTCAGTGACAGAAAGTATTTCAAATCATTTAAGCTAAGGGAAAGTTATTGGTCAGAGAGAAAGGATCATAGATCACTCAGAGTCAAAGAAGAGTTGCAGGAGTCAGGGCCCACCAGTGTATTCTCTCCGTTTCTCTTTCATTTCTGGCTGGCTTCCTTCTGCAGACAGATTCTGTCCAGATGGCATAAATGGTGGGGGAAATTACCATCAGCTCTTTGGCTTTACAGCCTCATATTTGGCAACATCACAGACGAGATCTTTTTACTTGTGTTTATATATGAATTCCAGGATGGATTCTGATTGGCTCTCCTTAGATCATGCCCCTCTCTTCTACCAATTGCTGTTTATATAAGAATTCCAGGATGGTTTCTGATTGGCTCTCCTTTGACCATGCACCTCTCCTCTACCAGTTGCTGTGTCCAGGGAAAGAGAATCACCGTGATTGGTCAAGACTGGGTCATATGATCAGAGTCAGGAGGTCTCCAGTCTGTTACTAAAATAATAGAAAGAAAAAAAAATTGAGGGCAAATACACTAGCCAGCCCCAAATGGGAACTATTAAAGGATATCACTGAACCACACTGCTCTGCCTCATCTTTCCTTAACGTTTTCACTTTTGACTTTTTTGCACAGTTTTATTCTGTTTAAAAGAAAAACTGTTTGTATTGATGGTCAGCCATCTGACAAAAATCTCAAGCTACTTTGTTGTATTGACCTCCCTGAATGCATTGAATAAATAATTTACATTCTGCACAGGGATCATACAAAACAGTTCTGGCATGGTGGGAATTTGCATCTTCCCAGACTGTCCCTGTCTCTGAATGTGGTTCTCTAGGCAGCAGAGTAACGGCATATGTTGTGAACACCTGGTGGCCTCCATTCCTCATGGAGTTAAGCTGAAAGTTAAAGAGAATGAAAATAGGGCCGGGGACTGGCGGGACTTTGTTGAGTAGAGCCTTCTGGTTTTGAGTGACAAATGTGTTGAGATATGTATCCCATACAGATTTGTTTTTCATGTAAATAAGTGTTTTAGCCTCAAACTTTGTGGCATCTCATTATGCAGGTGACTTAGTCATTGACATGCATGCAATTTGCATTTCCTCTTCTCTATGCCAAAAGTTGAGACACTGTAACTTGGCTAAATTACATACCCTGGGTGCACAAGTAGGCTGCCATCTTGGGAGCATTTGTAAATACTGAGGGATACATCCATCCAGAGCAGGACTTGGATCCTGTTGATTTGTTGCACTGGACTTCTTAAGAGGATTTTTATCCTATTTGACTTCTAGCATGCAGTCCATTCATTTTTCACGTTATAGATCCTCCAGCTAGTCAGGTCTGGGATGGAGGGGTGATATCCAAACTATTTAACACTCCGGGTGCTGTGACCCATGCCTGGTAATCTCAACAACCTGGAATACTAAGGTGGGAGGATCACTTGAGGCCAGGAGTTTGAGACCAGCCTGGACAACATAGTGGGACCCTTTCTCTATTTTTTTTTTTTTTTTAAACGCCTGGGCACAGTGACTCACACCTATAGTCCCAGCACTTTGGGGGGCCGAGGCAGGCAGATCACCTGAAATCAGGGGTTCAAGATCAGCCTCACCAACATGGAGAAACCCCATCTCTACTAAAAATAAAAAATAAGCTGGGCATGGTAGTGCATGCCTGTAATCCCAGCTACTCGGGAGGCTGAGGCAGGAGAATCACGTGAATCCAGGAGTCAGAGGTTGCAGTGAGCGGAGATCATGTTACTGTACTCTACCCTGAGCAATGAGAGCAAAACTCCATCTCAAAAAAAAAAAAAAAGAAAAAAAAAAGCTAATGCCTGTAATCGCAGTGCTTTGGGATTTCAAGACCACCCTGGCCAACATAGTGAAACTCTGTCTCTACTAAAAACACAAAAATTAGCTGGGCTTGGTGGTAGGTGCCTGGGAGGCTGAGGCCGAAGAATCACTTGAACCCAGGAGGTGAAGGTTGCAGTGAGCCAAGATGGTGCCACTGCACTCCAGCTTGGATGACAAGACTGAAATTCTGTCTCAAAAAAAAAAAAAAAAAAGATTTAAAAAGACCCTATGTAATAACCAGTAAGATGTGGCCACTTTACTGGTTATTGCAGTGGATCAGAATGAATGCTGGCCACAGTACTGGAAGAGGATCTGAAGGACTTCTCCTGCTCATGGTGCCAGGGATGAACCTTTTAGTGGCTGAGTCATGGGGAGATTGGCCATTGGCAAGGTCAGGGTGGTCATGTTTTCATAGCTGGTATATCAAGATTTCAGTGGTTTATCAGCTGGGAGGCCACCGTGGTACATCCCAGTTGACAGCCAGCTTTTGTACTCATGTAGGAAGATGAATCTAGTGAAATTCTTGGTAGACCTGAGATCATACCTTGGAAGAGCCATCTAAGGAACTCTGGGCAGTGGACCAGGTGAGACTGCCATGTTGCCTTCCAGAGCGATTCTTGCTTGTTTTTATTTTCAAATGGGAATTTGATTTAGGACCGGCCTTTGGTTTTCCCCAGACCTAGGAAGTAAACATTTCTCATTCTCAAAACCCACAAATTAATCATTTTTGCAAATCAGAGCTGAGCTCTGAGCCTCTGACCAGGAGGCCTGAGCCTGCTGGCCTTGGGAGCCAGGATTTGCCAGCACGCACTGCTAATCCATATGCATTTGTTCTTCTTGTGGGAGTTCGGGCCCCTCAGGCTTCAAGGGGTGAAGCTCTGCTCACTAATCATAATGCAATATCAGTGTTTTCTGCAAATCCCCTTATTATCTCTGCATCATTAGCAGTTTCTGAGCTTGTCTACAACTAATTTCACAGTGAATCTTATTTCTACCCGATATTTTAAATAAGCTGTCATGCAGGGTAGCAGCTGACACACCGCTGAGAAAGAAGCAAATCAGCCTAAAGTGGGCTTTCAAGCAGCCTCCAACAATTAGGCTTTGGGCCATCCTGCAAGGTGGCAAAATGGGGCAAGTGTCTAGAACAACCCCTGCCCCCTACCTCAATTTAATGTCATGTCTTAGTAGTTAGGGAAGTGTTCTCTAGAACTAGGTTCCCCAGGGGTTCATTTATGCTAAGCTCCCTCCCGCAGGTGACCCTTAGTGAGCGAATTGATGTCTCTGAACCTCAGATGATAAAGGAATAAAATGTTTTCATAGGGTCGTGGTGGGCTTAGCAAGCTAATGTCTACGGTGTGTTTGGTGTAGTGGACCTAGACTACTGAGCACCTAGTATATCCTCAGTAAATCTAGTTGTAATTGCTGTTCGTGTATGTTTATAAATTATTTAACAAGTGACCCCTCCCTTTGTGCCTTGAATTTTTCAAGGCATGGACACTATTTGGCCACTCTCTGGCTCTGATAAATCCAGGAGTATCCCAGGGAAGCAGATGGGGAAGGAACCCTAAGGGTGGAATGGGTGATGGGTGCATCCAGGCAATCGGAAAAGAGAACTCACATTCCCATGCTGAATACTGCTGACCCTGGTAGTGTGGTGAGGAGGGAGGGCAGCAGAGCTTAGCTGCATTCTGGATTCTAGGGGCCTCTCCTGCCCCCTTAGGTGACATCAGCTACTCCCTAGAAGAAATGACACTGTTTCCTTGGCAGAGCACGAAGCCATCTTTTGAAAAGTGCCTGGAGGTCCAGTGTTCTCACGTGTTTCTACTCTGATGATTTTGGAAGTCCCATGATTGTTCTTTTGTTTGGGTAAAATGGACAATCCCTCACCTCATACAGGAGCTCCTTTTCTAAAAGTCTGAAGGCAGCAAGAGATTAATCTTAGCAAATATTACAAGAAATTCTCGTTCTTACATACAGTGCTAAGTACTTTACATAAGTGATTATTGACTAGCTCTGTGGAGGGGGTGCAGTTGTTACTGTCATTTTCTAGCTGGGAAGAGTGAGGCTTGGAAAGTAGCGTGACTTGACATCATCAACCACCCAGAAAAGTGGAAGAGCGTGGGGTCCAACCCAGACATTCAGGTTCTACCACCACTGTCCTGTCCTGCCTTATGACACAGAGATGGCTAAAGATGCTAAACGTTGCTTGGTCCTTGACAAGGTGGTTCGGGGACGCACAGCCCTAGCAGAGGGATGGCTTCCAGGGAGTAACCATCGTGATTGAGCAAGCTGGTATTTCTAGGGGCCTCCATTGCCTCTTCCTTTTCCCTCTACCTGCAGCTGCCAGGGATACTCACCTGCCACCCACAATCCCCAACAAACACAGTCGCATTTTTTGGAGTCTAAAGGAAGGATGGAAAAGTGTAGTTGTAGGAATGCGATTTTGCCTCTACCTTCCTTATTTACATCTGGTATTCATAAGTTTTTATTCCCTGTAGATTCTAGTTGAGGAGGACTGGAATGGGACAAGGAAGGGAATAGATTTCCCCTTCCCTCTCTGTCTGTCCCCGTGGACCCTGACTCTCTACGTCATGGAGCATGAGTAAGACCCTGTGCTGGTTCAGAGTCGTCTGAAGAAGGGAAAAGAGCAGACTTGTTTTGGGCTGAGTGGGCTCAGAGAAAGCAATGAGACAAGATGTTTTGGCACTTGTCATTCCTCTGTATGATAGCCTTTTTCTGAGCAAACTCCTATGTGTCCTGTGAAACCCAACTCTAATGGCCCCTGCTCTGTGATTCCTACAGAAAATGCCAATGCCATTCTCCCCTCCTGTAGGTTGTCACAGGAGGAAGAGCCTACTTTCTCAGAAGAACTGGACCTCCTGAGAATGCTGAGCTTGAGTCTTGTCCCCTCCACTAACCCCCTTCTCCCTTCTTCATATCTTAATCTGTGAGATTTCCTAGATTCCTCTACTCTAGGGACAAAGTTCTTTTGCATGTGATCCTAAGGTGGAATGTACTTTCATTACTCACTTGCGCTTCTTTTTGTCTGCCTCTGATGTGATATGTTCTAGAATTGTGTGTGCACATTCATGTGTGTACGTAAGGGAATGCCCCTACTAAGTGTACAATTGTGCTGATAAAAAAAATAAAGGCCTGAATTTCAGATACCTCTGCTGTTATCTCACAAGCATGGCCCATGGCTACATCTCATCCACAGTTGTATTTTATTTTGCCTGCAGTGTTTTTAAATTTTGGATTACTTGTCAATGTTTCAAAACTGTAAGTTCTACAGAAGTCTTGATTAAATCAAGGCTTCTTTTGGAAAATCAGAAGGTCTGGGAGCACTGGGTCCATGTTCCTATAAGACACTAGTCAAATGGGGCTGAGTAGTGGCTTCCCCTTTAGAGGGAGCAGGAACTGTGTTTGCCACACTTTCCACCACTCTCTGTGATCTCCCTAATTTCGAGTGTCAGGGTCAGCTTGCATTCGTCATTACTGTAATGCTGCTATCTCTCTCTTTCAGTCCTGCTTCACCCATGTACATACCTGTCAGGCTGTAGATGGCTGAGGCAAGAGCGTGATGAGCACTTGCTTGGACTAAGAGGACTGAATTTACTGGCATGTTTGGCAGAGAGTGGGCGTGGTTTCCAGTCCCCTGGGCTGGTGTGGCTCTGTTCTCTTGGTTATGATTGTGAATTTATTCGTCTTGTGCCTTTGAAGCCCCACAGCATTGGATTGGTTTTGAGCTGTTTTCTGCTAAAACATGAAACACTATGCTAACCTGACAAGCTAAGCATCTCTTTTACTTTTTTCCCTGCACAGAGGGTTGCTTTCTAATCAGCAAGCACGGGCACTGGACTGTTTTTCCCCGTGGTGATGGGTGCTGCATGTGATAAGGATCTTGTGGCTCACCTTTGAGGCACATGCAGGTCAGGGAAATGGGAAGAAGGTAAAGGAAGCTTCTGAATCAGCTGAGGAGTAGAAGTGGCTGCTTATCCAGATGTGTGACTAGGGTGCCTTCTTCAGCACTGAGCAGGACAGCATCACTCTCTGGAGGGCTGCTCATTGCCAAAGCACCCAAGAATCTATGGAAAAGAGGGACATTTTGCAGAAAAGCTCACTTTAGCCACCAGTCTGAAGTTACTGTGAATCAAGGGAGAGAATATTTAATTTTTTGCATGCACACACAGCACACATGCACCGGCACACTGGCACATGCATGTATGCATATGCACATCATGCACACACACACAGATATGCACAGCATGCATGCACACACATGCACACATGTAAACCGGCACTGCAGGCATACACATGCACACACAAACACAGCACACATGCACCTGCACGCTGGCATGTGCATGTATGCACATGCATTTCATACATGCACATGCACTTCATGCACACACATGCACATCACACACACGTACAAACACGCACAGCATGCATGCACACATCCACACACATGTAAACAGGCACTGCAGGCATACACACATGCACATACATACACAGATGCACACACAAACATGCACAGCATGCATGCACACAGATGCACACACATGTAAAGAGGCATTGCAAGTGTACACACATACACACATGCACTGCATGCATGCAGATACGTGAACAGGCAATGCAGGCATACACACACATGCACACACACAGACAGCATGCATGCACACACATACATACATGCACAACATGCATGCACACATGAATGTACATATGCAAACCCACCAAATATACACGTGCACACACATGCATACCATGCATACATGCACATGCACACATGCACATCATGCATACAAATGCACACAAATACACATGCATACACAAACATGCACAGCATGCATACACACATGCACACATATATGCATGCACACTATGCATACACACATGCACACTATGCATATACACACATGGACACACATATACTCATGCACACCATGGAAACACATGTACACATGTAAACATGTATACCATGCATACACACATGCATACACATACACACATGCACCAACTGACTACCAGTTATCACATAGGCTTTTTTCTAGGTGCTGAAAATACAATGGAAGAGAAAAGACAAAATTCCTGATCTCACACGCAATGTATTCTAGCAAGGAAAATTAGGCAATAAACTACATACACAAATAGATACTTGCTGCAGTGTCAGGTAGTTGTAAGTGCTATGAAGAACTGGCTAAGGGGAGAAAGAGCGATGGGAGGCTGCTCTGGATAAGGGTAATCAGAACAGCTTCTTCCAGGAGGTCTTACTCAGGTCCTGGCACAGGGCAGCTGTACCCCTCAGCTCCTGAGCGAGGCCATAGGAGATGCTATTTATGGCAACTGTCCTACAAATGGTGGCCTGTAGGGGTGTGCCATGCAGCAGATTTGGCTTTGCAGTGGCTTGGGGAAGCATGCTTGGGCAGTGACCTCAGAAGGGCACATGTCTGGAGGCTAGGACGTGCTGGCTGTGTCTGAGGAACAGCAAGGAGCTCAGCAGAATAAAGACAGGGGGTCAGTTCTTGGAGAGCCATGAGGACCAGTGCATCTCCAACTGTGTGCTCCTCCTGTGGGAGTTTCTGTCAGAATCAAGGAGAGTATCGCAGAGTAAAGACCATTTGAGTTGGGTTTCACAGGGTGCATAGGACTTTGCTCAGAAGAAGGCTATGATACGTACATCACTTGGGCATTTGGCTAAACTGCAAATTCGATTTCTGCAGATCTGAAGTGGGGCTTGTGATTCTGCATCTCCAGTGAGCTCCCAGGGGATGCCAAGGCTGCTGGTGTCTGGACCACACTTTCAGGAGCAAGGCTGGGGGCCATGGTCTGGACTTAGGAAAAGCCACTGCGGGTCTCAAGCTGGAAGTTTATTCTACTGGGCTGAAGAGTGGTTCACTCTACAGGCAGTGTGCTCATCAAATCAGTCCGTCAGGGAGTAGTTTTGATCCCTTCACTGCCCAAGCAGGCAAAGGAAGGCTGCCAAGAGAGATAAGAGAGGTTTATTTGTGTAGCTACTCAAACTTGGGGCTGTTTATAGTCGATGAATATCTTTCTTTAAGCAGCTGTGCGAATTACCAGAAATACATGAAAACAATCCACACGAGATCAAAATCCTTAATTCCAGACCTTTCCAGGTTGATATGTCTTAAAAGAGGGAGGTTTGGTAACATTGTTGAACATTAATTAGGTAACACTTGTGCTGGACTCTGAGGATGAAAAGCCTTCTGCGTGCAAGTGTTTGGGAACGTTGCTCTGAAATGCTGCAATCTGAGGCCAGGATTGAAATGAAAATTTCACATAAGCAAGTGCTTATCCCCATCAGGTGCAGTGATTGGAGATTGTGCAAACTTGAATGTGCCTGGCCACCCCCCCGCCTTCCCCAGCCACGCAGCCTCATGTCCTCACTGAATAGAAGCCAGCAAGCTGATGAATGGGGAATTTACTAGAGGTAATTACAGAAGAGGGAGGGGGAGGCCCCATGTGCTCCTAGGA
Source organism: Cebus imitator (assembly GCF_001604975.1). Taxonomy (NCBI): domain Eukaryota; kingdom Metazoa; phylum Chordata; class Mammalia; order Primates; family Cebidae; genus Cebus; species Cebus imitator. The sequence continues at coordinate 1,382,771 of NW_016107661.1, forward strand.
GGGGCCTCTCTTCCTTGTCACAAAGGACTGCTTTCCTCTGATGGTGTCCTCCTCTGATGTGTGTCTTACCCAGGACTTGGTTACGGATGTGTTGCTACAGGCAAGGTGCTGCCTGATGACTCTGTGGCCCCTAGAGTGAGAGGGGCTCTATTTAAAAACTACGCTCCTGGCCTGTCTCTCCTTTGAGTGTCCACTCACCCACTTGGTCTTCCTTTTCAGTTGCTCCAGGGGTGGTCCAATCTCCTGCCTCGCCTGAACATGACTTCCTGGAGCCCTTGCAGGAGGCCAGAGGTTATGGCCTCACCTTATGATACGTTCTTGCTCCTCCAGATCATGCGATATGGACAGAGGCTCCGTGCTACCTCCAAAAGCCTCAGCAGCCACTCTCTAGGCAGATGCTAGCATCACCGTTGCCACTGTAGGCATGGAAAACATATCAGAAGCAGGAGGGTGAGGAACTTGCCTAAAGTTACATGGCACGTGGGCAGGTGACCCCACTGTTGACCTTGGACTGTCTCTTTGTAAAAACGATGTGGCTTCCTGGCTGTCGTTGGTCATCATTTTGTCAGGGCATGGCTGCCCCCTGCTCACTCCCTCTGGGCACCCAGGAAGGTGGCTAAACCTTATGCAACGTCATTTTCTTCCTGATGCTTCATTGCAGATGGAGTTGGCCCCGTGTTCCCCAAGGAATACACAGTTTCCTGAAACCATAAAGTGGAGCTTCTTTGCTAAGAGGTGTGGAGGTGCTGAGCATCTGACTTCACACACTCAGCCTAGGAACATCCAGATGTGTACCCCACATTGATTGGGGGGTGAATGCTTCATAATTTTTTATTGTCAGAACTGCAGAGTCACAGCAAGGTATTTTCAGGTACAGAGTCTTCCTGTACCATTTAAATTACATTTTGATGTAGCAACTTCTGCTTTTCCTAGAGCCTAAATCGATTTACATGTACAGGATCATGCCTTTTATGTGTTGATCCTTTGACTGACTCAAGATTCCCATTCTACTGATGCTTGTGGAAGAAACTTTCCAGCTGCTTCTGTCTACGAATCACAAGTTAAGCTGATAATGTGCCAGGCACATTCACATGGGACAGAGCTGAGCTTGCACGCGCATAAACAATATGAATAAAAATTAACTTAAAAATCTTTTCTTTCCCTCTGTAACAATGACATTATACCATTGGGCCTACTTAATTTCTTACATTTGTACCTTTTCAAAAAGGCCCACTGTTTTACGATGTCAAATGTGACCTTTACAACAAAACGTGCAAACTGCGTTGTACACAGAGGACTCTTCGAAGCTGGTAATTTTCATGATGCAAATTTCAGAGCAGAATGAGCCCATTAACCAAATTAGCAATTCATAAAAGCAGAAGTTCATGGTCAGGAAACAATCGCGTCTTTCCATAAGGTATAATTTTAGCCCTTTGTAGAGTTAAAGTGTGTTTTTTTTTTCCTTTTATAAAAAGTAAATTGGGGCTCTAATTAAATAGGTTAAGGCTACATATGAAGGAGAATGCAATTTATGTGCAGTAAAATGAATTAGGGACTTGAATAGTGCCAGAGATCCTTGATAAGGGCATAGTAACACCACCCTGAATGTGGATGGGTGATTTTGGCCATTGTGCAAAGGAAACGCCTGTGGTGGAGGAAAGGAGAATTCTCTAAGTCTGTGCTAAAGGCGCTTGGGCTCCAGGTGGGTTGAAGTTGGACTGCACATCATGGAGGTAAAGTTCCACCTTACGCTCCGGAACCACCCGGTGACTCCCTCCAACATGAGGAGTTAGTCTGAGATGCATTTCAGGAACTCAGATGTGTCTCTGATTTTGAAGCGTGTCAGGCTGGGAGACACAAGACTGGCGATGTTTCTGATTCTGTCTTTTTCTCCAAAAATTGTGGAGGATAACGATATTATGCATTCTACAACCTTATTCTGATGGTGAGCTGAAATGTCCACACACACACACACAAAAAAACCCAGGTGTGGCTGGATAATATTCCATTGTATGAATATACCATGTTTTGTGTATTTGTCTATTAGCTGATGGACTTTTGGGTTATTTGTACCTTTTGCCAATTGTGAATAATACTGCTATGAACATTCGTGTGCAAGTTTTTTGTCTGAATACCTGGTTTTTAATTATTTGGGGCATATTCCTGCAAAGAATGAAGTGCTTACCCATGCCATGGCATGGATAAACCTGAAAAACATAATGAAGGCCAGGCACGGTGGCTCACACCTGTAATCCCAGCACTTTGGGAGGCCCAGGTGGGTGGATCACTTGAAGATAGGCGTTCAAGACCAGCCTGATCAACATGGTGAAACCCCATCTCTACTAAAAATTCCAAAAAGAAAAAAAAATATCTGGGCCTGGTGGTGCATTCCTGTAATCCTAGCTACTTGGGAGATTGAGGCAGGAGAATCACTTGAACCCAAGAGGTGGGGTTGCAGAGAGCTGAGTGTGTGCCACAGTTACACTCCAGCCTAGGCAACAAGAGAGAAACTCCATCTCCAAAAAAAAAAAAAAAAAAAGTGATGCTGAGTGAAAGAAGCTCCACACAGAAGGCCACATATTGTATGTTTCCATTTATATGAAACATCTAGAGTAGGCACATGGAGAGAGGCAGAATGTAGTTATTATTATTTTTTTTTTGAGACAGAGTTTCCCTCTTGTTACCCAGGCTGGAGTGCAATGGTGCATCTGGGCTCACCGCAACTTCAGCTTCCTGGGTTCAAGCAATTCTCCTGCCTCAGCCTCCCAAGTAGCTGGGACTACAGGCACGCGCCACCATGCCCAGCTAATTTTTGTATTTTCAGTAGAGATGGGATTTCACCATGTTGACCAGGATGGTCTCGATCTGTTGACCTCGTGATCCACCCGCCTCAGCCTCCCAACGTGCTGGGATTACAGGCGTGAGCCACCGTGACCAGCCCAGAATGTAGACTTGAGGTTGCTAGAGACTGAGGGGCTGAGGAGAGCTCAGATGTGGTTTCTTTTTTTCTTTTTTCTTTCTTTGTTTTTTTTTTTGAGACAGTCTTGCTCGATCGCCAGGTTGGAATGTAGTGGCACAGTCTCGGCTCATTGCAGCCTTCAAGTGATTCTCCTGCCTCAGCCTCTGGAGTAGCTAGGATTACAGGCATGCACCAGCATACCTGGCTAATTTTTGTATTTTTAGTAGAGACAGGGTTTCACCATATTGGTCTGGCTGGTCTTGAACTCCTGACCTCCTGATCTACCCACTTGGCCTCCCAAAGTGCTGGGATTATAGGTGTGAGCCGCTGCATTCAGCCGAGGTTTTTTTTTTTTTTAAGAGTGGTAATGTTTGGGAATTGGATGTGTTGTTTGCACGCAGCTATGAATATATTAAATGCTTATGAATATACTGAATGGTTCACTTTAAAGTGCTTAATTTTATTTTTAGTAGACTGTTATGTGAATTTTACCTAATTTAAAAAAAGGCTCATATACACATTGACCTGTTCCTTGATTGTGAATTTTCTTGAGACAGATTCTGTGTATGCTCTATTCTGTATTTCATATTATTATGTATTTACAGATGTATTTTTTGTTTAGAGACAGGGTCTTGCTCTGTCACCCAGACTGGAGTGCAGTGGTGCAGTCATAGCTCACTGCAGCCTCAATCTCCTGGGCTTAAGCAATCCTCCTGCCTCAGCCACCTGAGTAGCTGGAACTACCGGCATGCACCATCACATCTGGCTAATTCTTAAAATTTTTTCTTGGAGATAGGGTCTTGCTATGTTATTCATGCTGGAATGCAGTGGCATGCGTTGTAGCTCACTGCAGCCTCAAACTCCTGGGCGCAAGTGATTTTCCTGCCACAGGCTCCTGAGTAAACTAGGACTATAAGCATGTGCCACCATGCCTGGCTAATTTCTTTGTTCTCTTTTTTTTTTTTTAATTTTTTTTTTTTGTAGAGATGGGGTCTCGCTATGGTTCTCAGGCTGGTCTCAACCTCCTTGCCTCAAGCAATCCTCCTCCCTCGGCTCCTGAAGTGCTGGGATTACGGGCATGAGCCACTGTGCTCAACCTCTGGTTCCTAGCACATTTCTTGGCATATTACAGGCTATCAGTGAAAAGCACTGACCGTGACAATAGCGTGCGTTGTGTGCATATGGTATGCAGGAGGAGGATGCAGAGGGGAGACCTGCTCTGTCAGAGGGTCACAGTGGGCAGCATCCATCAGGGAGGGCATGGCAGCGGTCTGGGCAGGTAGGCGAAGACACTCTTTATGGAGGGAGGGCAATAGTGAGAAAGGGGAGCACAGCAGGTGGCTGCTCTGGAGGCCTCTGGGGAAGGATGCAGAAGCCATTCCTGTGTGAGACACACTGTGGGACCCTGAGCTTTCCTTCCAAGGAACACTGGATTCTTAAATGCCTGAGGACTCAGAATACATATGTGTTTTAATGTATCAGTGGACAAAATCCATCTTCAAGGTGGACAGCTTTTTTGTGGGTTGCATATGAGCCCTGGGTTTATGAAGCAAAAGAGTGGGGTACCACGAGGTGAGGTCATTCACCCAGGGCCACGGAGCTTGGAAGGGGCACAGCTGGGATTTAGTTCTACCTCTGCCCAATGGTGGACATTCTACTACCTCAGAGGAAATTGTATTTTAGAAATTTCACAGGGTTATTATGAAGTCAGTAGAGGCAAGCTATTGCAAGCCCAGGGCAGACAGTAGACACTGAGAAAATGCTGGTCTCTGTCCCCTGGAAACCCCACCCCTTCTCTTTCCTCTTTCCCCATTTCTCCTGTATGGGAAAGGAGAAAAAGAACAAGAAAAGAGAAGACCTCAATAAGTCAGTAGCTTCTCTGACTGTTAGTGTAAGAAAAACTAATCCATGGCTTAACGATAAGAACCCGAAGCCCCAGGTTCAAGTCTCCATTCTGTCCCTAATCAGCTGCAGGGCCTGGTACGAGTTTCTCGGAACAAATTCTGTGTGTGCTTTATTTGAAAAATCTGCTTCCCAGAACAGTGATTGGTACCTTGTAGGCTGCTTTGTTTTGAGATGGAATTATGTTCTGTCACCCAGCCTGAAGTGCAGTGGTGTGATCTCAGCTCACTGCAGCCTTTGCCTCCTGGGATCAAGATATTCTCCTGCCTCATCTCCCAAGTAGCTTGGACTACATTCATTCACCACTGTCCCTGGCTAATTTTTGTATTTTTGTTAGAGACAGGGTTTCACCATGTTGGCCAGGCTGGTCTCTGGTCTTGAACTGCTGACCTCAAGTGATCCACCTGCCTCGATCTCCAAGAGTGCTAGGGTTACAGGCATGAGGCACCACACCTGGCCACTTTGTAGGCTTTTGATGAGTAACACCAACCACAACAATACATACGACATGCAGGAAGAGAATGCAGGGAAATCCTGCTACATCAGAAGGTCTCAAGGTCTCAGAACCTCAGTTTTCACATCCGGTCAATGAGCATCACAACCTCACTTCCTCAGGTAGTACAACTAAAAACCCAAGTAAGAGGATGCACACAAGTGTGATCAGAAGATGCTGGAGGACTGCTCAGGTGTGGGGCACTCTGCCGGAAGAGGAGCAACTGGGCTGCCGTAGATTTCGTCTCGACTAGGGGATTTCAACCAAGGGTGATGTTCCCTAGGAGAGTTTGGCACTGTCCAGTGGCATTCTGGTTATCACACCTTGTGGGGAGGGGGAGGGGATCCTGGCATCTAGTGGGTGGAGACGAGGGATGCTGCTCTGTGCCCTGCAACACACAGGACACCTTCCACCACCAAGAATGATCTCACCCAACACGTCAAGAGTTGACGTTGAGAAACTCTGATCTGGAAGAGAAAAGAAAAAATGCACTGAGATGTGGGCAGAACAGGAAATTATTGAGGTTATAGAGTTAGTTTTCCTTTTGTCTACCTCCTCTTTTTATTTACACTGAAAAAGTCATATGGTTATGCCAAGTGTGGTGGGTCACGCCTGTATTCCCAGCATTTTGAGAGGCTGAGGCAGGTGGATCACTTGAGGCCAAGAATTTGAGACCAGCCTGGCCAACATGGTGAAACCCTCTCTACTAAAAATATAAAAATTAGCTAGGTGTGGTGTCAGGTGCCTGTAATCCCAGCTACTCATGAGGTTGAAGCATGAGAATTGCTTGAACCCGGGAGGTGGAGACTGCAGTGAGCAGAGATAGCGCCACTGTACTCCAGCCTGGGTGACAGAATGAGACTCTGTCTCAAAAAAAGAAAAAAGAAAAAAGAAATCAGATGTTTAAAGATACATAAAGTTAGAAAATATATATGTGTGTGTGTGTGTGTGTGTGTGTGTGTGTGTGTGTGTGTGTGTGTATTTTTTTCTTTTTTTGAGATGGAGTGTTTCTTTGTCATCCAGGCTGGGGTACAGTGGCATAATCTTGGCTCCAGACAATCCTCTTGTCTCAGCCTTCCAAGTAGCTGGGACTACAGGCATAGAGCACTATGCTAATTTTTATATTTTTAGTAGAGATGAGGTTTTACCATGTTGACCAGGCTGGTCTTGAACACCTGACCTCAGGTGATTCACCCACCTCAGCCTCCCAAACTGCCAGGATTACAGGCGTGAGCCACTGTGCCCAACCAGAAATAATATTTTAAAAATGTGTTTCCACCACCCCACATTAGCAGTTGTTATTGGCCTCTCCTAATATTTTAAATAAAACTAAAAAAAAAAAATCATTGACAAACTCTTCCTGTTGTCTCCCTCTCTCATTTCCCTTTCTTCCCTGAGAGGCGCAGCCTATGTCGTGAATTTATTTTTATCTTCTTTGTCTATTGTTTGGTACTTGACAATTAGCAATATCCACGCACAGAGTGCTGCGTGGATTTACGTTTTTCTTTTCAGCAAACACCAATGGAAGGCCGTCACGTACACCTCACTGTTTTCACTCAACAACTGCTTGTGTTGACAACATGTACTTGGGGCGGATTTGATCCGGGTGTTTTCAGGCTGGTGGATGGCCCTTGAGCTGAGCTCGTTAGTCCTTCACACTGTGTAGGTTATAGAGGGATGTGAGCTGCTTTGTCAGAGCGGGGTAGCACTCCAGGTCCCAAGGATGGCCTCCCCACGGAACACGCGGGGAGGTCGGCCCACAAGAAGAGGCAGAGCTGATGCTTTGCAAACATTACTTTGCTCTCTGCGTGCAGCCTTGACCGTCTGGGCTGCTTAAGCAAACACAGGCTTTGAAGGCAAGCTGGAGTCCTCATGGATGAGCTTTCCTCTCAATAACCTCGGTGGTTTGTACAGGGACTCGACAGCCTCCAGCCCCCACCTCCAACTCCTGGTGAAATCATCCTAAGACCAAGCTCTCAATCTTACCTGAGCAAACAGAGGCAGATGCTTGGGCCAGCGAGGCCGACTCTGACGGGCCCGGGAGATGTGAAGTGCCCCTTTCTGGGCTCTCAGCCACACTCGTCATCCTCTTCAGAGGCGGCTGCGGCAGGGGTGGTGGTGTAGGGGGAGGGAGGGAGCCCTGTCAAGGGCCTCCTCCGTCGTCCTGGCTTCCTGCACTCGGTGCGGGAGAGGCGACCTGGATGCCCAGTCTGCATTTGTAGAGACAGAAATGGAAAATAAAGCAGTGGCTTCCTGCTATTAAATGGGAGTGTGATTAGTTATAGGAAAATCAATTCATTCTTTGGCTTTGGGGAAGGCTTTTAAGTGTGAAAGGGGATGCTAATCCCCTGGGAAATGATTTTTAAGCAAAACTGCCTTAGTTCTGCCAGCTGCTTAGATAAACACCGGAGGGGAGGGAATGGTAGCTTTTCTCTCCATATAACAGAGGTTACCAGGAGCCTGCCTTCCTCTCTCTCTCTTCCCCGTCTCTCTCCCTCCTTTTCTCTCTCTTCTCCCACATTGATTGAATGCTCACTTTGTGTCTTGTTAACAGATGGACACAGTCTTTGTCCTTACAGAGGATGGGGCAGCAGGTGTCAGGTGATGAAGACAGGAACTAAGCCAGTGGCTGGCATGTAGGAAATACTTTTGTGTCTTCCCACTATCTCTCTCTGCTGACTTTTCACCCTTATTTCCCTCTGCCTTACTTCTCTTTCCTTTTCTTCCCTGTCCTTCCTTGCTGTGCCTTCCCCTCTCTCTCTCTTTTCTCTTCCCCTGGGAGAATTATTCCTCCTCCTCCCCCCATTCTCCTCACCCCCTCCTCCCCCTCCTCCCTCTCTTCCTCCCTGTTCCTCCTCCTTCCTCCTCTTCTTCTTCCTTCTTCTTTTGAGACAAGGTCTCACACCGTCACCCAGGCTGGAGTGTAGTGGTGCGATCTCACCTCACTGCAACCTGTTTTCCACGTTCAAGTGATTCTCCTGTCTCAGCCTCCCGAGTAACTGGGATTACAGGCCCCTGCTACCATGCCTGACTAATGTTTGTATTTTTAGTAAAGACAGGGTTTCACCATGTTGACCGGGCTGGTCTCGAACTCTTGGCCTCAAGTGATCCATCCACCTCAGCCTCCCAAATTGCTGGGACTACAGGAGTGAGCCACCATGCCCGCCCTGAATCCCAGTTTCTTGTATAATCATCCCTGGAGCAACCTGCAGCGTGTTGGTTGGAGGACACAGGTGAGTCTCTCTGCTGCCACCCCAGGGAGACACACACAGAATCCTGCCCCAGGCCACCTTGCAGAACCGAGAGACACAAAGCCTTTGGGACCTGGATCAGCTTCTGCTTTCTCAGGTCGTCAGGAGTCGGCATTTCTTTCGGGGAAATGAGCACCCCTGTCCTGTCCTATGTGTGACCTTGTCAGTCGCCACCTTGCCCCAGCTCTCCCTTTGCAGCATAAACTCCCAGTGCCCACCTGTCAGTGAGCTGTTTCAGCCCAGCTGAGTCCACACGGATACCCATCCCTGCCTGCTCTTTATACTTTCCTGTTAGATTTGCATGAGGAGTTCTGGTTACATAATTTCTTTAAAACAATCTTGTTGCCCAGTCATAAGCATCCATTTGTATATCAGTAACAAAGTAAACTGATAATAATAATGTTTTTGGGCTGGCTGGGCACTGTGGCTCACACCTGTAATACCAGCACTTGGAAGGCCAAGGCAGGAGGATCACTTGAGGTCAGAGGTTGAAGACCAGCCTGGCCAAGCTGGCAAAACCCCATTTCTACTAAAAATACAAAAGAGAAAAATAGCAAGGCATGGTGATGCATTCCTGTAGGTAGGAATGCATCTACAGCTACTTGGGAGGCTGAGGCACAAGAATCGCTTGAACCTTGGAGGCAGAGGTTGTAGCAAGCCAAGATCACACCACTGCACTTCAGCCTAGGCAACATAGTGAGACTCCATCTGAAAAAAGAAAAGATGCTTTTAATAATGATGATGATGTTTATATTGACAGAGCTAACATATTCTGAGAGGTTACTAGTTATCAGGTACCATTTAGTACCATATATATATATATATATATATTTTTTTTTTTTTTGAGGTGGAGTTTCACTCTTGTTGCCCAGACTGGAGTGCAGTGGCACAATAATCTCGGCTCACCACAACCTCCGCTTCTCGGGTTCAAGTGATTCTCCTGCTGTAGTGTCCCAAGTAGCTGGGATTACAGGCATGTGCCACCACACCTTGCTGAGTTTTTGTTTTTGGTAGAGATAGAATTTCTCCATGTTGGTCAGGCTGGTCTTGAACTCCTGACCTCAGGTGATCTGCCTGCCTCAGCCTCCCAAAGTGCTGGGATTACAGGAGTGAGCCACCATGCTGGACCTATTTGATTTTATTTACTTTTTTAAAAAAAACCTTACAGGGTAGTTGCTATCATCAGACCATGTTAAAGATGGGAAAACTGAGGCTCATTAAGGTTAAGTTACATGCCCAGAAAGTCAGATCTTGGAGGTGAATGCAGATTTATCTGACACCAAAGCCTGTGCTTCTGACCACTGGCTTTCCTGCCTTGATAGGAGAGTTGGAAGGGGAGCCTGAACCACGTGTTACAGGAGACTGAACATAAATTATTACCTGTAAATAGAGTCCTTCTGCAACAGGAAGGATGACAAGATTATATTAGTGTCACCTTTTTGTGCTTCACCAAGGCCATACCATGCAGACCTCCACTCCGGAAATCTTTGCACGTCCTGCTCCCAGTCCCCACCCACTCAGCCACCTGGCATATTCAGAAGCTTAGCTGCAAAAATGGGTGCAGGGACCTTGCTGCATAGAGCGTATACTATGTCCTTTTCAGAGAGGCACAGTGGGAAGAACAAAGGATTTGAAGCCAGACAGACTTGAATTCAGATTCTAGTTCATGACCTTGGGTAATTTACAGATCTCCTTTTCCCAGCTCTGCTACCTTGTCTCTGTAAGCTTTCCAAGTGAACAGGTAACTGCTGGGACTCAGGGGTCACTGCTGATAGCGTGATGTGCATAGTGCACATGTGATTGGCATCTCACACATCCACTCTCAAATCAGGGTGACTGAGCCTCTATCTGCTCCATTGTGTGCACACTCAGGAACATTCTGGGCTTCTGTGCAAAGGTGGGTGCTAAGCCATGTGCCCTGTTTATGTGCAGAGGTGGGCACTGAGCAGTGTGCAGGGCTTATGTGCAGAGGTGAGTACTTAGCCATGTGCCAGGCTTATGTGCAGAGTTGGGTACCGAGCCATGTGCAGGGCTTATGTGCAGAGATGCGTACTGAGCAATGTGCTGGGCTTATTTGCAGAAGGTGGGGTAGTAAGCCTTGTTGCAGGCTTATGTGCGAAGCTGGGGTGCTAGGCTGGGTGCTGGGCTTATGTGTGAAGGTAGGGTACACGGGCCTGTGGTGATTGCCTCTCCCTGGCCTCCTTTGTGCCTCCCTTCTGTAACAGACCAGAACCCTGTTCTGCTCCATGGGCCACTGTCCCTCTCTTTGAAATGCTCAGCTTCTGGGGCATGTGTTGTCTATGAGAGATATTCTTCATTTTCCAAAAGTGCTTAGAGCCACTCATTTCCACTGGCCAGGTCTGGGATGGCTCTGCCCAGCCAGTTTATCTGCAGCCACTGAGTCCAAGACGTATGTGCCTTCTCAGAATGGATGCTGGGTCTAGGGTCCATGCCGAGCTCAGCCAAAGCCAGCAGGCGGGAGGGCTGCTCTTGATCCCTGAAAGAGGAGGGGTTAAAACCAATGTTTGCTTGTCTGTTTTCCTTCTCACTTTGTGGATGTTCTCAGATCCCATCTGGTCAGCCACTCACACAGCAGGGTGGGCAGGTGGGGCTCGGCTGGTGCGAGATTTTGGTTGATGAGCCTGATGTCAAGGGTTCCATCCCTGCCTGCAGTGAAAAGTGCAGAGGCTTTGCAGTGGGGACACACCTGAGTCAAATACTAGCTTGAGCATGCTCCTGTTGTGTCACTCTGGACGAGTTGCTTGGTTCTCTGAGCCTCAGTCCTCTTATCTGTGAAATGGACTCACAGTTAATGCTTTGTGACTGTTTAACATGATGTATGTAAAGTGCATCAAGCTGTTCTTTGGCCTGTAATGTGCTGGAGTGAATCCATACTGGCTTCTGAGAGCCAAGTGTTGGATTCTCAGATGTCTTGCAAGCCAGATGTTAAGCCATTTAGCTGGAAATGGACCAAGCTGTAGTAGGAATATTTATAGCATGGAAATCAGCAAACATTTAGATCAGGACTCCCCACAGCCTAAAGTCTGTACCACTTCATGTGGAGGTTGGGAAGGAATGTTCCCACCTGTTCTTCTTCCTTCTTTGTGATGTTCTCTTTCCTCGTTCAGAATCATCCCCCAAGATTCCAAGTATAGGACTCTCTGGTCCAAGCCTGGCCTGTGCTGGATGTGAAAACACCTTATTTCTTTCTCAGCCAGCTCCACTGAGCCTCCCAAAGCCTCAAGCCCTTTCACATCTCTCTCACAACCTGGCATGACAGCCTGAGAATGGCCAAGTTGGAGTCCTATGGATTCTACTGCCTGGTGGGATGTGCTGTTCTTCCTGCAGCCACTGTCATGTTCTATCTCTCCCTCCCTCCCTCCCTCCCTCTCTCCCTCCTTCCCCTCCTTTCCTCCTTCCCTCTTGGCTTCCATTGTATCCTCCCTTCATTTGTAAGCAAGCAGAGGAATGAAAGGGATGAAATGCCCTCTTATCGCAATACCATTTCAGCACCCAGGACAGTTCCTCCCAGCAAGTGCTTTGGATTATATGTTGCATTGCCTTGCACACTGGGTCCAGCCTACACTTCCTACCCAGGAGTCCTGGTGAGGATGCACACACTAGGGTGTATCTGTCTCCACACTTAGGAGACAAATCTAAGAGCAGGGCTGACAGGTGATGCCATCTTCAAATAGGACATTTGATTATTTGATTGCTGTCTGGAATTTAGCCTCCTTGAAGGGTAGCATTTGCACATTATGATACGCAAAATCTGTGGAAATTGTAATTGTGATAATGTGAGGAGTGAAGAACTTTGGGCAGGAAACTTGTTCCCTGATTTTTTTTTTCAATGTGGACCTGTTACCCATTTCATGGGGGTAAGATTTGTGTGAAGAGCCAAGAGTCCTGTTGCCTGAGAATGGAAAGACATCAAGTATTCCAGACTTCCTCCTGCTGCTTGGAGATGGAGGTTGATTGAGGCTGTTCATGAGCGTATCTGTCACTAAGTGAGAGCTGTAGCAACGACTGGCTGGAAGAACACTGAAGATGGGGTGTGGCTAGGTTCAGTGATGAATGGTGCTTTTACTTCCTTCGCAGAACTTTCCACAGTGGGTCCTGTTACAACTGCAAAGGGAATGATGGGGTGAGGTGTGGCCACAGTTGTCTCTAGCACAGCAAAGCGCTCTGTGTGTCCTTGTTCCAGCTTCACAGGCAGATGAAATGGGCGTGCATTTGTACCTCTATTTCCATCTCACAGGCACAGTATAACCCTTGAGAAGGTCCAGGTCAAAATGGGATTTAATAGCTTCTTGGAAAGTGAAAATTTCCCTACACTTTGACTTTGCCAGCAGTATAAATTAGCAGGCGGTGCCATTGAAGCCTCCATTTGACTCTGTTTCTCTTTGGAGGAACTTTTCACACTGACAGTCATTGTTTTTAAAGTATGTGTAATAAGCATGATTAGGTAGCTTTCCTGCTTATCTCTGGATTGTGAGCTTGAGGGAGCAAGGATGGCCACTGTGTCTGTCTTGTTCACCACAGTGTTATCAGCCATTTTCACCGTGTTGGACTCGTAGTAGGTGCTCATTAAATGCTTATGACGAGATTTGTGTCACAGTTCTGGAATAATGAATAATATTGATTATTACCAATAGTAGCAAAATATTAGTAGTATGAATGATTTGGAGCTTAGGGAAAGCTGGATTCCAAGCATTGTTTCACCTTTTAGGTGCATGTGTGTGTAGGGAAATCACTGGGACTTGCTATAGTTCTGATTTTCTTACTTTATAAAATGTGAACAGGAATAGCCTTCACAGGGTTTTCAGGATGAAAAAAATAATGCTCTCAGTATTAAGTGCAGAGGCTAGCATATTGTTAAAACTGTTATTTTTGTTGTTGATATAATTATCTTTATGAGTGTATGTTGCATCTCTCTCACATTCATTTAAGAGTGCTGGTTGGAATAAGTTGGCATTTTCAAAATTTAAGCCACTTTACTAAGGTATGATTAATAAACAAAAATCTGTACATAGTTAATGTGTACAACTTGATGAGTTTGGAGATAAGAATACATCTGTGAAACCATCACCACAACCTACACCATAAACCTGTCCATCACCCCTAAGTTTCTCCTGACTGCTTATTTATAATTGTTAATATTTTTAGTTTTGGATGAAATAAGAACATTTAACATAAGATCTGTAACTCTTATAGCCACACCCAAGGACTCTTAGAAATAGCCTTCTCCTCATCCATGTCCCTGCAAAGGACATGAATTCATTCTTTTTTATGGCTGCATAGTATTCCATGGTGTATATGTGTCAGCTTTTCTTTATCTAGTCTATCATTGATGGTCATTTGGGTTGGAACTAACACAGGAACAGAAAAGCAAGCACCACATGGTCTTGCTGATAAGTGGGAGTTGAACAATGGGAACACATGGACACAAGGAGGGGAACCTCACACACCAAGGGCCGACAGGAGGTGGGGGGCAAGGGGAGGAGAGTATTAGGACAAATGCATAATGCATGCGGAGCTTAAAACCTAGAGGATGGGTTGTTAGGTGCAGCAAACCACCATGGCACATGTATACCGATGTAGTGAACCTGCACGTTCTGCACATGTATCCCAGAACTTACAGTAAAATTTAGAAAAAAGAAATAGTCTTCTCTGAGTATATGTTGTAAATGTCTCTTGATTGGGGATCTGTTTATTAACTTTTCTCTGGGAATGATCTGTTTGAATTGGAGAACTCTGATTTCACTAACTTCAAAGCAAGCCATAGATGGTCTTAGAACCATGATTTCCTGACGAATTGACATTAACAACACTACTAATAGTTAATGTATGAATAGTTTATTGTATCACAAACCATTTGTGATCTTTCCTACACTTAATCTACATTATAGACAGTGTGGTTGATCCTGCTGTCACCATTTTACAGAGGAGGAGATTGGGACTGGAGTGAATAAAGTACTTGTAATCCCAGGGCCAGTGAATAGGGGTGAAATAAGAATGCAAGCCCAGGCAGCCTGACTCTAAGGTCTCAAGTATTGAGCAGCTCACTGTGACTCAGCTCTCATTTAGAGGCACTCACTGTTCACTTGCTGGACTTGAAGCGTTTGGTTTGAGGTCGGCGCTTCTTTTGTTTTTGAGATGGAGTCTCATTCTGTCGGCTAGGTTGGGGTGCGGTTGCATGATCTTGGCTCACTGCAACCACCGCCTCCCGGGTTCAAGCTATTCTTTTGCTTCAGTCTCCCTAGTAGCTGGGATTACAGGCACCCACTACCATGCCTGGCTAATTTTTGTATTTTTATTAGAGATGGGGTTTCACTACATTGGCCAGGCTGGTCTTGAACTCCTGATTTCAGGTGATCCACTCATCTTGGCCTCCAAAAGTGATGGGATTACAGGCATGAGCCACCACACCAGGCTGAGATCTGCAAATTCTTGATCCAAATTTATGATCTGGACTCCAGGGCAGGGCTGGAGAACATACCTGCTCTTTGGCTACAAGTCAGTTGCTGAGTGAGACGATGCCAGCATTGATCCAGGAAGTGGGGCGAGGAAAGGGAATGAAGAAAGGCTCTCAGACCTGGGGATGTTTTCTTCTCTTTTGTTACTGGAAAACTCAGGTAAACAACCTGCTGGGAAGCTTAGACCCAAGACTAAGACATCAGGGTTGGAACAATATCCTGATCCAAGCAGAGCAAACTCCACACTGCAGTCCAAATTTGGGGCTGAAACAAGCTGAAGCAACCCAGACTGCCTTCCCTGGAGTGGCCATATTCCTGGGTCATCACTTAACGTGGATTATCAGATTGGGACACTTAGTTTACTTGATGAGACTTGGGATGGTACTCCTTGGCCTTGGAAAATGACAGTGACTTTCCAGTCTAACTCACTCTAGCATGGGTCATTTGTTCTCTGGGTGTTTCCTGGAATACCCAGAGAGCACAGGTCTCTCTGTCTCATGGATACTACGTGGAAGGGTCTTGATGGTTTCCATGCTAGAATGAGAAAGAAAACTGGCCATTTTAGCTGGAGGGGAGGGCAGTCAAGGAGTACCTGAGGACACTGAATATCAAAAAGATAAAGATGATTTACCTATCCCTCGTCCGTTCATCTGCCCATCCACCCACCCATTCCTTTTTTCCTACAAATGTGTATACACCCACCCAGCAAATATTTATAGAGTGTTTCTGCACAGTGCTGACCACTGGGGTTATAGAGTGAACATAAAGGACATGGTCCTCTTATCTCAAAAATCTTAGTCTTAGGGAAGGAGGATTTATAGCATCTAGTAATTAGGAACTGTTGTCTTTATCTTTTTTGAAAAATTATTTCCAGGCTTGAAGCATCTCCTGGCACCTATTAGGCACTCAGGAAATGGATGCTGGGCTGAGATGATGGCGTCTTGTAAATATACAATCATGTCATCTGCAAATAGAGACAATTTGCCTTCCTTCTTTCCTACTTGAATACCCTTTATTTCTTTTTATTGCCTGATTGTTCTGGCCAGAACTTCCAATACTGTGTTGAATAGGAGTGGTGAGAGAGGGCACCCTTGTCAGTTTTCAGAGGGAATGCTTCCAGTTTTTGCCCATTCAGTATGATATTGGCTGTGGTTTTGCCATAAATACCATTTATTATTTTGAGATATGTTCCATCGATACCTAGTTTATTGAGAGTTTTTAGCATAAAGGGCTGTTGAAGTTTGTCGAAGGCCTTCTCTACATCTATTGAGATAATTGTTCTTAATTATCTCATGAGAACTTGCATGTGTATGTTCATTGCGGCACTGTTTACGTTAGCAAAGAGTTGGAACCAACCAAAATGCCCATCAGTGATAGACTGGATGAAGAAAATGTGGCACATATATACCATGGAATACGATGCAGCCAAAAAAAAAAGGATGAGTTCATGTTCTTTGCAGGGACATGGGTGAAGCTGGAAACCATCATTCTCAGCAAACTGATACAAGAACAGAAAACCAAACACCGCATGTCCTCACTCATAAGTGGGTGTTGAACAGCGAGAACACATAGATACAGGGAAGGGAATATCACACACTGGGGCCTGCTGGGGGGTGAGGGGGCTAGGAGAGGGATAGCAGGGGGTGAGGGGATTGGGGAGGGATAACATTAGGAGAAACACCTAATGTAGATGACAGGGGGATGGATGCAGCAATCCACCGTGACATCTGTATACCTATGTAACAATCCTGCACAATCTGCACATATACCCCAGAACTTAAAATATAATAATTTAAAAAAAGAATAAGAGCTTTATATCTTATTAAAAGACCAAGGGGAAGTAAAAACAAAAAAGAAATGGATGTTGAATGGATTAATGAAAAAATCATACAGACAGGGTTAAAAGGAGGCAACTTGGTCCAGAGAAAAGGAAGCACAGCCTTGTTTAGGGAGGCAGGGTATGAAGCTAGGAGAGAAAGGTGGCCACAAAATGTAGAGTCACAGGTGGGCGGGACTAAAAAGATACAGATACCAGTACGGAGGGTGAGGCCTGGGGCCGGAAATAACCTTCCATCTGACTCTAGCTTGCAGATTAACTGCTGACTAGATTTTGGAAGGCTCTGGACCAGTCATTTTATTTTTTAAAAATTTAAAACATTTTTTATTTCCATGTTTTTTTTTTGGGAAACAGGTGATATTTGGTTACGTGGGTGAGTTCTTTAGCGGTGGTTTGTAAGATCTTGGTGGACCCATTTCCCAAGCAGTATACCCTGCACCCAATTTGTGGTCATTTATCCCTCACCCCCTTCCCACCCTTTTGCCCTGAGTCCCCAAAGTCCATTGTATCATTGCTATGCCTTTGCATCCTCATAGCTTAGCTCCCATTTAAAAGTCAGAACGTACTGTGTTTAGTTTTCCATTCCTGAGTTGCTTCACTTAGAATAGTAGTTTCCAATCCCATCCAGGTTGCTATGAATGCCATCAATTCATGCCTTTTTATGGCTGAGTCATATTCCATATATATATATATATATACACACCATAGGTTTTTTTATCCACTCTTTAATTGACATACATTTGTGTTGGTTCTACGTTTTCTACAATTGTGAATTGTGCTGCTATAAACATGCGTGAGCAAGTATCTTTTTCGTATAATGACTTCTTTTCCCCTGGGTATATACCCAGTAGTGGGATTGCTGGATCAAATGGTAGTTCTGCTTTTAGTTCTTTAAGGAATCTCCACACTTTTCCATAGTGGTTGTACTAGTTTGCATTCCCACCAGCAGTGTAGAAGTGTTCTCTATTCACTGCATCCATGCCAACATCTATTATTTTTTTTACTGTGGCCATTCTTGCAAGCATTAGGTGGTATTGTGTCGTGGTTTTGATTTGCATTTCACTGATCATTAGTGATGTTAAACATTTTTTCATATGTTTGTTGGCCATTTGTATATCTTCTTTTGAGAACTTTAAACCTGGGATTAGTGGATAGAATTCATGGAGTCTGCAAACTTAGCGGAAAAAAAAAAAGGACGTATATATTTACATGAAAGCTAACTGAAAAGTTAAAGAGTTCCTCCAGTTATCAAGGTAGAGAGCAAACCACAGGTAGATTTTGGCAGAATCTGCGGCTTTGTCATCAGTCAAATCATAGGCATTTCCATATCACATTATAATAGTTCGAGGTATCCAAAAATACTATTTATCTTCATCCCTACTTTGAATTTATGATGGTTATTAGGTGTGCTGATGGATCTTGTCATTTAACACACTAATAAAGAAGCATCAGTTGATAAATCATAAGTTGCAGTATTATCAATGTCTTTTATAGTCCTTTGTATTCACTTTTTATGAATTTAAAAACATCGTGAGAGGGGATTCATAGGCTTTGTTAGACCATCGGGTTCAAGGCACATGAGAAAGTTTAAAACCTCTCATTTAGATAAAAATGCCTTGTCTGCATTCAGAAAGAATGGGACTCAGATTGACTGGGGCACCTGGAGTGTGGATGTCCAGGGAATTGATGTTTAGAGCCAAGGTTGTTTGGTTGAGTGGCTGGTATTAAATGGTATTCCCAAACACCTCAGTAAGAGGGGAATTTGGTGAAAGCTCTTGATCCCTTTTGAGTCTTTGTGACCAGTAGGTCCTCCTCATTGCACTCTCTTCTCCCTCTCTTGCCTTTTGGGCTTCTCTGATCGAGTCTGGTGACTATGAAGGCATCTTTGGCTCATACTTTTATAACTGAGACTCAGGGAGAGACGCTGTCGTCCAGATGCTTGTCTCAGACCTGCGGTTTTATTATCAATGCAGTGTGAGTAATGAATGCCATGCGTTGTGTGTGATGTGTTCTTTCGGCTTTATTAAATCACCCAGGTGCTATTCGGATTGGGTGTTTTCACCATCTCTTGAGAAGATAAATTTGTGGTTGCAGTTTGCTCTGTTTAGATAATTTTCACATTTCTTTCTCTGCACAGTTTATTATTTTTTTTTTGTATTTGCCATAAAGTGCTTAAAATAACCCGTTTAAAGCTAAGCTGATAAAGCTAACACGTCCATAAATTGGGCCATGAGTGACGCTTTGAGACGCCTGCTGTGCTGGAGAGGTGAGCTGAAGCAGGAGGAGTGGTGAATGAGGGCGAAGAGTAGACGGGAAGAGATTCCTGACATGGAGCATAAAGGATTCTGAGCTGGCTTTCCCATGGCTGTAGCTGCCTTGTGCACAAATTGAGGCTGAATTGCCTCCAACCCAGGAGGAAGGAGTGCTGATGTAAGAGGTCCCAGAATGGCTTGATAAGGGTTGAGGAGGTAGCGCCATGTTGAATCAGTCCTAAGCTTTGCTGTGCTGGGCGTGGGAGTGCCAACTCAGTGACATGCGCATTCGTCACCTGCTCACTTCACTCTGGCCATCTTCCTCCTGAGACTGGAAAAAGAAGACAAACTTAAAAGGCCTCCTGCCTTTCCTCACTACATATCTTTTTGTGACACTAAATTGAATCTACTTTCCCAGCTTTAATTATTTTCCCAACTGAGGTATTACTAAACATACCACGAAATGTAGAAGGAAAATATAACAAATGAATAATATGACATAAGCTATAAACTTACCAATGGCAGTGAACATTTTGTTACCTCTGCTTTAGCAGAGGTGTTAAAATAGGTATCTGTGTGTGTGTGTGTGTGTGTGTGTGTGTGTGTGTGTGTGTGTGTGTATGAGCCACAGTAAGTTGTATGTATCAACCCTAGAAACGTTAGCCTATATCTTCTCAGGATAAGAACAAAATTAATAACTCCTTCATATTACCTTGTATCCAGTAGATATCCAGGTTTTTCCAGTTGTCCCCCAGGTGTCCTTTTTATCTGTTAAGTTTTTAAGATTTTAAAATATTTAATTGGCACAAATTGTGAATAAGGTATACAGTGTAATGATTTGATGTACATATACGCCGTGTGATGATTATGACAATCAAATTAACACGTTGGTTGCCACCCATCGTTAGTTACTGTTGTGTAGTGGTGAAGACATTTAAAGTCTGCTCTTTTGTCACATTTTAAGGAAACACAGCAGCATTTTTAACTAGAGTCAACGTGTTGTACATTGGATTCCCAAAACTTACCATCTTATAACTGAAAGTTGTACCCTTTGACTAACATCTTTCCATTTTGCCTTTTAAATCCCCCTCAAAAAACGGATTTTTATCAAAGTTGACATGGTCCATTTGACTGTTTATACCTTTGAGTGTTTTCTGATTTAAAATAGTAGTTCTGAACCATTTTAGTTTCACGACTCCTTTATGATCTTAGAAAACAGCAAAGAGCTATTTGTGTAAACTCTCTGTCTCCATGTTTACTGTACTAGAAATTAAAATGAGAACTTTCTACAATGCAGGGTTACCTGACCTCATAATCTATTATCTGTTAATGTGACAATATCATCACACATTCTGGAAAACTCCCCCATACTCTCATGATAATACGAGAGTTAAACATGCACATAGCATCATAGTATTACTGTGAAGCAGTTTTGACTTGGTGATCTCCCTAAAAGAGTTCTGCAGACGGCCAGGTGCAGTGGCTCATGCCTGTAATCCTAGTACCTTGGGAGGCTGAGGTGGGCAGATCACAAAGTCAGGAGTTCACGACCAGCCTGGCCAACATAGTGAAACCATGTGTCTACCAAAAATACAAAAATAAATAAATAAATAAATAAAAGCTGGATGTGGTGGCGGGTGCATGTAGTCCCAGCTACTTGGGAGGCTGAGGCAGGAGAATTGCTTGAACCGGGGAGGCGGAGGCTGCATTGAGCTGACACTGCATCATTGCACTCCAGCCTGGGTGACACAGTGAGACTCTCTTTAAAAAAAGGACTTCTGGGGACCAGGAGCACACTTTGAGAATTATTGACCTGGAGTCATCCCCTACCATTTTCATTTTACAACAGTTGTTTCTTTAACAATTTGTTAAGGAAAACCTAAAACATATGAAATGTGGAGAATTGTGTGGAATTGTTTTGAATCTTCATAATAATCAAGTCACTGATAACACAGCAGTAAGGGGGTAGAGGTTTGAAGTTCAAGTGCTAGTTGGAACTGACAAAAACAAGGTTTAGCATTTCATCCCCTTCACTTCTGAGTCGTGTAGCGGCCCCGTTGCTTCAGCTTCCTTACCTGTAAGATGAGGATAGTGACACCTATGCCACTGTTAGGTTAAAAGGATTAGATAAAAAGCATTTCTCATGTGGCTGGGATAGTGCCCAACACATAGTAAATGCTCAATACATGTTATCTATCATTATCTGTACTGGGGGTTTTCAATGGGCAGGGGAGCAGTTTTGACTCTCAGAGGGCAGTTGGCAATGTATGGAGAAATTTGTTATTGTCACAGCTGGGGCAGGGAGTGTGTTAGTGACATCTAGTGGGTGGAGGCCAGCAGTACTGCTACACACCCTACAGCGCACAGGGCAGCTGTCTCCAACAAAGTGACCAGGTTCCAAATGCCAAGTGTTGAGGTTGAGAAGTCCTACATCTTATTGTTTTTATTTTATTTTATTTTATCTTTGAGACAGGGTCTTGCTCTGTCACCCACACTGGGGTGCAGTGGCATGAACATGGCTCTCTGTAGCTTCAACCTCCTGGCCCCAAGAGATCTTCTTCCCACCTCCCAGGTAGTTGAGACAACAGGTACACACCACCATGCCCAGCTATTTTTTTTTTTTTTTGGTAGAAATGGGGTCTTGCTATGGTGGCCAGCTGTCCTCAAACTCCTGGCCTCAAGCTGTCCTCCCACTTCAGCCTCCCAAAGTGCTGGGATTAAATGCATGAGCTACTGCACCTGGCTGAGAAATCCTCTTGAATAGCCAATGAAAATGGCTTCAGTCAAGTGGCAACCAGTTGTCGAGAGTGCAGTGGGGTGCAATCCCGTGTTCCACATTGCCTCATTCACAGCTGGGGTAGGTACTGAATGAAGGTAGCCAGCAGCTGTAAAGCCCCTATTTGGTGCCATGTGCTGCAGGCATACTGTCATGTAGAGTGTCGTGCAGCGAGTCAGTGTGGAAGCAACTGGAAAGCTGGAGACTACACCATATTCTGGGTCTCCTCTTGTCTGTATTTGTCCTAGGCTCTTGTGCTTCACAAATCAAAGACATTCAAAAGGCAGCTGTGCGTTTTAGTTTAAAGTCAGTGGCTGAAGCTTGGTGGGGAAGGTCCCTTGATGCTCCTAGCTTTGTTCCATTTGAAGCAAATGGAACAGTTGCCTTTCCTTTAGGGACAAGCTAGCACTCAAGATGTTCCAGCCATTGTGAAATTCCTCTGTGGGTGAACATCAACGCTGTTCCTGGGGACCCCACATGAGGAGACAGACCTAGAGAGTACACCGTCTTCTCTCACAGAGACCCCCCCCTTCTAGGTAGCTGCCTCTAGGCATGCCCCTCTCACCATAGCTGCTATGTCTGTGTGTTGTTTCTCTGATTGGCTAAATTTTAATAACATCTTTAAGGAACTTCATCTCTTGACTTAGGAGTTCTCGAGCCAAGCTTTGCAATGGAGTCAGTCGTGAGCTCCTTAAAAACGGATTCCTGTTCCTCCTCCCAGAGATTCTGCCTCAGGACCCAGTGATCCAATTGCTAGCACACTACCTAAGGGGGGCTCTCCTAGTTGGGATGGAGAATCAGTGAATTTGTCCTGATAAATGTGCTTTGCGTATCAGAACATCAGAAATTTATGAGCCAGAAATACTGAGACTCAGTCCACATGGTCCAGATTCCTTTTGGCTTTTTCCTAATTCCTGGGATCCATGGAGGGATAATGCTGCTCCTGGTTCAAAGCCCTCCTGTGGCTTCTCCTTGCTCTCAGAGTGTAGTGCCCATGGCCTTGTTCCTGTGTGGAGGGCCCTGCACACTCGGGTTCCTGCCCACCTCTGCATTGTCATCCTGGTTGCGTTCCCACTTGTTGACTCTGTTCCAGCAGCACGGGTGTCCTGGAAGCTCCCTGATCAAGGTCTGCTTTTTTTTGAGATGGAGTTTCACTCTTTTTGCCCAGGCTGGAGTGCATTGGTACAATCTCGGCTCACCACAACCTCCGCCTCCCGGGTTCAAGTGATTGTCCTGCCTCAGCCTCCTGAGTAGCTGGAATTACAGGTGTGCACCACCACACCTGGCTAATTTTGCATTTTTAGTATAAATGGGGTTTCTCCATGTTGGTCAGGGTGGTCTCAAACTCCCGACCTCAGGTGATCCGCCCACTTCAGCCTCCCAAAGTGCTGGGGTTACAGGCATGAGCCACCATGCCTGGCCAGTCTTGCTGCTGCTGCTGTTGTTTTTATATTGAGATAGGGTCTTTTTCTGTCACTCAGGCTGGAGTTCTGTGGCACAGTCCTAGCACACTGAAGTGTTTACCTCCTGGGCTCACATAATCCTCTCATCTTAGGCTCCCAAGTAGCTGGGACCACCAGTGTGCACCACCATGGCTGGCTAACTTTTTGATACTTTTACATAGATGGGGTCTCACTATATTGACCAGGCTGATCTCAAACTCTTGGGCTCAGACAATCCTCCCACATTATCCTCCAAATTTGCCGGGATTACAGGCATGAGCCACTGCTCCCAGCCAAGCTTTTTTCTATCTCAGAGCCTTTGTACCCATGTCCCATCTGTCCCAAACAGTCTGCTACTTGCTTTCCACGTATCTGGCTCCGTTTCCTCCTCCAGGTTCGCCTTCTCTGACCTCCCTCCTGCTAAAAGCAGTTCTTATTATCCCACATACCACCTTGTTCTTTGCATTTCTAGAAATAGTCACCATTGATGAAATACAGAGGATTGGATGTTTGCTGTTTCCCTGACCAGCTAGTGCCGTAGGGGAAGGGAGCTTTGGGTCACCAGTCACCATCAGAGAACCAGCTCCTAGTTCGCTGTTTGGCAGAGAGCTGGCTTTCGGTATTTAGTGGATGAATGAATGCGTGGCTGAACTCCCTCCAGCTGTTTCCCTGTATTTGCTGAGTGTTGCTGATCTTAGGATGGATTTTAGAAAACTCAGGCTGCCCTAGTCCCTCGGGCCCTCCCAGGGGTCCTGGCACAGCCATGCTGTCATTCCCACGTGCTGCTGTGGTGGGGCAGAACCGTGCTGTGACTTGAAAGCCCACAGAAGTGGGTGCTGTTGTCAGCAGGCCCTAGCTTCTGAGAGGCATCTGCTGAAAGCTGTTGTTGGCATGCCTTTGTCGGGAGAGAAGCAGCGCTGACGAAATGTCAAAGGGTGAATGGGATAATCAGGCCCCAGCCGTCAAAACTGCCACCCACTCAAGCCTGTCAGAGTCTAGAAGAGAAATCTTTCAGAGGTGTCAGCTTCTCCACGTGTCTAATGGCAGAGAGCAAGGATGCCCCCAAGGGAGGCTTGCAGGAGCTGGTTCTGATTGCCCAGAGCCTTTACAAGCCACAGTTGGGCATATCCATCATTGGTATAGAGGCAGCTGGGAAGGAAAGGGAGGGTGACTCTTTGAAGAATGCAGTGCATCTAGTCCAGCTCCCAGTGTGTGGAGTAAATGCCTGATTGGAGCCTCATTATCCCATTTCCATGGCCTTCATCTTTTCTTCCATGTTGGTACGCATGAAACAACGTAAAGGTCTTAAAGTTCCTCGGCACAGTAAACAGAACTCAGGAAAGTCTTGAGGACGATTGCATGCTCCTCTTATTCTCATGCCAAGGTCCACTGAATTCCATTGAATTCATACTGTTCCCTGGACCTGTCAGGCGTTATCCTAGATTCTAGAAATGGAAAAATGGACAAGACAGACCAAATAGGTCCCCCTGGGGCTTGCATTTCATTTGAGACAGATAGACAGTATATTAATTACACACCTAAGCAAACAATGTACTTAAAGACTGTGATAGAATTCATGAAAGAAGGAAGCAACTAATGGGACAGGCAGTGACCTGGGGCAGCCACTTTAGATAGACAAACAGCCTGAAGGATGAGCTCTGATCCACGTCTTCCTCCTCACTTTTTTTTTTTTTTCTGGATAGGGAATAGATCTCTGTTTCTCCTGCTGAAGGAGTCAACGTGAAGTTATTTGAACACATCAAGATGGTAGAGATGTGACTTTGTTGGGGTAACTCTAGATTTTCATTTGAGCCCCAAGTGGACCAGTCTTGATTTCACCACTGCTCAGTTTACATGTATTAAGTATCTTTCTGCTTTGTGGACTGTCCTGTGTGTTTCATTCTATCTCCTACCAGACACATGAAGAAAAAATGGGGCAGGGCTCCTGAGGGTTGGGCTTGTTTTCCGAAGGGCTGCTCTGGAGTCTTCAAATTTCAATTGAGATTGATAAGATGCCTGTGCTGCCTTCTACTTTCAGGATAGGTCATTTTCTATTACTCCGTTATTTATAAAGTAACAGTGTTTGGCTTTGTTGGTATACCCTAGTGTTTTTGTTGTTGCTTACTTAGTTTTGGCTTCATTAACAGTTTATTTTCACTTTATTAATTGTGTTCTTGTACTTTCTTAGGTTTTATTTCATTCTCCACACTCTCAAGCCCTGAGGTTCTTGAATTCAAAGCTTGGTTTACTTATTTACCCTTTCTTGTTTTCTAAGCATACATGTAAGGCTATACATTTTCCTCTGAGAACAACTTTGGCTGTGTTCTGTCACTTTTGTTCTATGGCACATAGCCATCATGTTCTATACAAAATTAATTTCCATTTTGATTTTCTCTTTAGAAATATATTTTAAAATTACCAAGCATGCAGATAGTTTGGGGGGATTGGATTTGGGTTACTTAATATAATTTTATACAATTGATGTGAGTGAATGAGGTCCATTAGTTATCAACCTGAAAAACATTTTTTATTTCCTTTCTGGCTTGGTACATAGTCAATTTTTAGAAGTGTGCTTGAAGATCCTATGTGTCCTGTTTGTATATTCGGGTTGAACAGACCCTCTTTGAGTTTTCTTATTTTTATTATTGATCTCTGGATTTCTTTTCATTTATTCTGTATAGTTGGTGATTCTGTGGGGGAAACTCTTAGAACTAGTTTTTCTTCTTGTTTAGCTCTAGCACCAAGCCGGGAATTTCAAAGTAGGAAGAAGAAAACTAAATAACACCTTTATCATCTCCCCAGGTTGGTCAAGATGGTATTTTGGCTAATGAGACTTTATTGTGAAGTGGGGTGAGGTTATTGATGTAGCAAAACTGCCTATGGCAAGGATGTCTCCACAAAGACTGAGAGATCAACCTCTGGAACACTTTCAGGGGATGGCAGCAGTTGCACTGGTTGGATTCTTAATGAGGCACTTCTAGAAATACAGCATTTGTTCACCAGGAAAAAAAAAATCCTAACAACCACATCATCAGCAAACATGCTTTAAAATGTCAAGAGTTCAGGACCAGCCTGACCAACATGGTGAAACCCCACCTCTACTAAAAATACAAAAATTAGCTGGGCGTGGTGGTAGGTGCCTGCAGTGTCAGCTACTTGGGAGTCTGGGGCAGGAGAATCGCTTGAACCTGGGAGGCAGAGGTTGCAGTGAGCTGAGATCATGCCACTGCACTCCAGCCTGGGCAACAGAGCAAGACTCCATCTCAAGAAAAAAAAAAAAAAACCTTTAAAAAAGACTTGCAAAAATATATAATTAAGGTTATCTCTGAGGTCTTTACAGAGCTGAATAAACCTTGAAGCAAAAAATATCATCTCTTTTTCCCAAGCTTAACACAGAGCTTTAGAAACCTGTGAGATAGAGAAGCGCTTCGAAAGGAAGACTTCTTTCATAGCCAAAAGCACCAGAGGTGGTTCTGATAACCACTGGGGCTGCTGGAAAGTACTTACTAGGGCAATCTGTTATCTGGGAGTATTAACAGGGTGGATTGAGGCTGGACTGTTTTCCTCTTCAGATTAAAATGCAGCCTTGGAAGGCTTTGGGGAAGTGACATATAGGTGGCTTATGCATAACTCTTAATTTTAACCAAACCAGCAGCTTATTCCTCTTTTGTCCCCTGTCATTAAGATGCCAGTGTTCTTTCTCTCTGTGTAACAAGTCTGATGACAACAGGCTCCTCCTCTCTTCCCACCTGCTTTCGTTTTATGTGCCTGGTTTAACACATGAGGTCATTCACCATTATCTTGGAAATGCTCCTAGCAGGTCTGAAGTTGCTGTAGACGTAGTGGGTAGAACACATGTTCAACACCTCCAGCATTGGATTCTCCCTAGCTTGCTTATCTCTGTTCACTGATTTGGGGATGGATGCCCAGGCATTGGTTAGGGGAAGCATTGCTCCAAATGGATACTTATGTAGTTTTCATGATACATTACAAAATTTAAATGAAAAGAATCCTTCTCAATCAGTCCACTCATTGGTACTGTCTGAGCACCCACATAGCAGTTGCATAGCACCCCAACAAAGATCTCAATTCAAATTAGGTTGAATAGACACAAAATATAATCTCATGAACCTGAAAATTCCAGAGAGTTGTCCTTTCCCCCTAAGTGTGATGGAATCTGGATGCTCTAATGATGCCTTGAGGCATCTGTCCTACTCTCTCCTTTTCCTCTGTTTTGATTTTATTTGTTTTTGGTGGAAGAGTGGCCACCATCAGCTCCAAACTATGTTTGACTATCTCAGCCTACCCAGCAGCAGGAGGAAGCCAAGCTTCTGCAAAAGCCTCAGGGCTTGAGATTGAGTCTTGCTCTGTTGCCAGGCTGGAGCATAGTGGCATGATCTCGGCTCACTGCAACCTCCAACTCCCTGGTTCAAGTAATTGTCCAGCCTCAGCCTCCTGAGTAGGTGGGATTACAGGCACACCACCATGCCTGGCTAATTTTTGTACTTTTAGTAGCGATGAAGTTTCACTGTGTTGACCAGGATGTTGTCAATCTCATTTATATATATGAACATTCATGTACAAATATATATCCACCAAAGATTTGTACGTGAATGCTCATAGCAAAATTGTTCACAATATCCAAAAAGTGGAAACAGCCCAAAAGTCCATCAAAGGAAGACTGGATAAACACATTGTGGTCTGTCTATACAGCAGAGTATTATTTATCAGCAGAATATTTTATAAAAAAGATACTGAGCACTGGCCAGACGTGGTGGCTTAGGCCTGTAATCCCAGCACTTTGGGAGGCTGAGGTGGGGGGATCATGAAGTCAGGAGATAGAGATGATCCTGGCCAAAATGGTGAAACTCCATCTCTGCTAAAATAAAAAAAAAAAAATTAGCTGGGCATGGTGGCATGCACCTGTAGTTCCAGCTACTTGGGAGGCTGAGGCAGGGGAATCACTTAAATCTGGGAGGCGGAGGTTGCAGTGAGCCAAGATTGCGCCACTGCACTCCATCCTGGTGATAGAGCAAGAGACTGTCTCAAAATGCGTGGACACAGGAAGGGGAATATCACACAATGGGGCCTGTCGGGCGTGGATGAGGCGCTAGGGGAGGGATAGCAGGGGGTGGGGACTAGGAGAGGAATAGCATTAGGAGAAATACCTAATGTAGATGACAGGATGATGGATGTAGCAAACCACCATGGCTTGTGTATACCTATGTAACAAACCTGCGCATTCTGCACATGTATCCCAGAACTTAAAGTGTAGTAATAATAATAAAAAAGATACTGAGCACTGTCATGTGCTACAGTGCGGATGAACCTTGAAAACTTGCTAAATGAGGGAAGCCAGACACAAAAGGTCGCAGACCGAATGATTCCATTTATGTGAAATGTCTAGAGCAGACAAATTCATAGAGACAGCAGATTAGTGGTTGCTGGGGGCGGGGGGAGGGTGCTGGGGAATGGCTGCTTAACGGCTCTGAGGTTTCCTTGCAGTGAAAATGTTCGTGACTCAGGTAGTGATGATGGTTGCTTAATATTGTGAGTGTATTAAATGTTACTGATCATACATTTTATCTTACATGCCTCTCACCACAATAAAAATGAATATTAACCCATTTTGAATTAAACAATGAGATGAAGCAAATCAGGAATGCTGAGTGGCCAGAATCATTCTGTTGCCCATGTCTGTAGGCGCCACCAGGATCAAAACCAACACGCGTGTAGCTTGTGAATGCAGGCTGAGCTATGAAAGATACGGGGACGTATGCATATGCCTCTTACACCACAAGCCCTGCTTATCGTTTTCAAGTTTCTGCACTGTGGCACTGCCTGAAGTCCTGGGTATCTGTAAAAGAGACAACTGTCACTCTCTACAGTAATGATCCTACACTCCTGTACATTTCTTTCCTTTTTACTTACAAACAGTTTAAACTTGTAGGCACCTCACAGTGTTACCGTTCTGACTAGTTCAACCATTTGAGTTATTGAGTCTCTAATATGTGCCTGGAGCTCTTTGTTAGACGTGTCAACAGACTTGGAGGTATATCAACAGGAAACCTAATAACTGAGTTTAATAAGTACTGACTGTCTCCTAGCATCTCTGCTCAATACATTATTTTTTTCATCCTCTTTTCACTCCAGCCCTGAAAGGTAGGTGCTATTATAAGCTCCACTATGCAGATGAAAAAAGTGAGGCTCAGAGAGCCCACAGAAACGGCCCAGCTGGCAGGTGGCAGGGGTGGAATTCAGACTCAGAGCCCCCCTCACTGCAATCCCTGGTGAGCTACCCAGCAGAGTAAATGAGGACATCAGCAAATGCTGGGTGCTCTCAGCCTCACACAAACCAGAGAAACATCCATTAGAAAGCACAAATTAGACCATCTTGCTCTCTTCTGTGGGTTCCCTATTTATAGAGTGCCCAATGGATGCTATTTGTAACTTAAGCTAGGAGGTTTTCTCTGAAAGTTTCAATCTGCAACTTAAAAGCAAAGCAAAAGAAGAAAAGAGCTGGGAGTGCACTTCACCAAATGCGGTTCTGAAATCTAAGAGCAAGGAGGCAGGGGGAGAGAGATGATCATCTTATTAGTGTAGAAGGATAAAGACGATCGGAGAGGGGTGCTCCATTATTTATAGGAATCTGGTTCTTTTCTATACACTTCACTGAGGCATTTGATATATTTGTGCTGGAGATTAACACTGATGTTATTTTCTTTAATGTCTGTTTTTAGTGTATGCGGTGCATGTTGGCATTCAGGAAATTCAGCCAGAGGAGAAAAACAATAGTATTAATTAGGAATGTCAGTCATGGGTGTTATGAAATTCAAAACTGCCAAGTTTCTGGAGCATTTAGTGGTAATTATAATAGACTGTGGAGACAAGCTGTTCTTCGTTTCCTATACAGAAACGCACAGTTTGATGGGCAAGTGATCAAAGTGCTAATGCAAACCCTTCTGAAAGGGGTGCCTCTCTCACCCTGTTATTTTAGGAGCCAATGCTTCTGCTAATTCAGAGCTGCCCAGAGAGAGGAGACCATCCAGTGAATATAAGGCCCCTTGTCTTTTTATAATTTAAAATGACTATTCAAATTATATCTCCATGCAAGTTGCAGTGTGAGCCAGGAGGGTGAAGGATACCACCCATCAGCATGGCAGCATATTTTGATTTAAATCGGAGCCATAGCTTTTTCCAGGTAGAGTCACAGATATAACCAGTTGTCTCTCAAAGCGAAGAATAATAAAAGCCTGTCCTATGTTCTTTAGGAAACCCAGTTAAATGGATAGAGAGATTTGCGTCTTTGAGAAATGGAAAAAAAGGGGTGCAACTTTCTTGGACTTGTCTGGGTTGCTGGTTAGAGGTTTTTATGTCTCTTGGTGTGTTTTGGAGTCATTCTATCCATCCGGGGGCAGACAGTGTACCAGGTAGAATGGCAGGGATGGGAGGATTCCTTCATTAGTGCCCTAATGTGTTATATTCTCTTAAATGAGCTTCCTAGTGGCCCTTTGGAGCTGTATGGGCAGATATGTACCTCTCTGATGAGAAAATCAGTTACAGAGAGATCAGTGAACTTGCCCCAGGTTATTCCAATGCCACGTATCAGGAGGGCTCTTGACCTCTTTCTTGGTGCCATCTCTCCTTTAGTGCTTCCTACCATTTCTGCACCTGTGTGGTGTCCTCCTGCCACAGGACCTTTGCACATACCATTCTCCATGTCTGCTCTGCTGACCCTTTGAAAGCTGACTTCAAGTGCACCTCATTCTTAAAGGACAATCACACCCCTCTAGACCCTAACAGGAACCTAGCTCATGGAAACAGTAAGTGTGCCACGTTCCCTGTAAGACTGATATTTCACTTGATGAAAACAAAACAGACCACAAAGAGTACTTGATATTTTCCACGGAAAAGTAGAGTAGTGGGAGAGGCAGACTCATCCATCTCTGATGTTTTTTTCTTTTATAACCACCACCTCCATTAGCTGGAGATAATGATGTCAAGAGGAAAAAACTTTAGCGGTTTTTGGTTTGCCTGTGATTGGTGTGGCTCACAAGCAGCCCAGCTAAATTCAGTGGTATCTGATGGTCCTTCCTAGACCTGAGACATAAAAGACGGATGGTCAGAAATCCTTCACCCTAGGTGTGTGTGTGTGTCTCTGTGTTTTCGATTTTAATAATTAATTGTAGTTCCTTATCCATCCTGAACTTTTTCAGAAATAATTAGGGAGCTTGGGGTTGGGTCAGTAATTGCTGAGAAATGTGCTTGGTTGCAGATAAGCCTCCACTCTGGGGCTGGTGAGATGGTGGAAACACCCCCACCCCCTCCCAGCGGTTTGGAAGTATGTCTAGTGGCATCTCGGCATCCTTTGGAAAAGCAGGGCACGTTTTTTCCTGCTGACAAACACAAGCCTTATAATTTAGCATTAGAAAAGAAAAATGGTTTAGAACAAGAAAATATGTTTAGAGCTCATTATTCAAGTGGAAGTCACAGAGAAGGGGCAAGGACCAGTCAACAAGAAGCAGCTCACATTACAGGGTCAGAAAGAAGCCTGTGCCTAGTGCCCAGGAGCCAGGCAGGAAGCAGGTTGCCAGGTTGGCAGGGTTGATATTAAGGTCATACATCAGTAAAGAACATGCAGGAAGCCACCTTCTCTGAGTGAACCCTTCCTGAAGGCTCCATCCAGAGCTACTTCTGTGGATTTCCTTCTTCTCTCTGGCTTCCAGCACAGGGGTCAGCTCACAGTCCATTTCCATGTTCAAGCCTCAGCGAGGCCTTGCTTGGCACCCAAACATTGGCGTCAGCATCACTGAGGCCAGAACTGGTTGTTCCATCAAGTGGAAGGGGCTCCAGGGAGGGCAGCTATGTCCATTCAATGAAGTATGTGTCATCTTTGGGGGAAGCCCACAGCTGCAATTCTTTTCCATCTTTAACTTGCATTTCTTCTCTCCTTCTCCAGCTATGTATTGTGCCAACCCAACAACCTCTGTCTCCACACCTTCGCGCTTCTGCCTTACACATACGTATACACATGACAGTCTATCACTGTCACTCCTGGCCTCGTTCTAGGCCTCCTAGCTCTTTCTGATGTCGTCCAAGACTCATTAGCACTTCTGAGCTTAGCATTTTGCCTGGATCATCTGCTTTAGCCTGCAGTCTTTGTCTCCTGCTATCAAGGCTGGTTACAAAAGAGAAGGGAAATGAGGAAGCCCCGTGGGTCTTGCTGCATCCAAGGGAGGAAGAAAGAGAACAGATGCTTCTGTGTGTGCCAGGGACTGTCCTAGTTGCTTTATAAACACCATCCAGTCATTGAATCATTTGTTTTTGGTTGTCCATCTTCTATCTAGCATTGTTCTGGGAGGCGATTCTACACCAAAAGACACAGCAGGTATAGGCCCTGTCTTCATAGTTCTTAGGGTCTAGAAGGGGGGCATGTAATTAAGAAGACATTACATGTATAATCAGCGTTATACTAGAAGGAGCGTAGGGTATGGTGAAAATCTTTTAAAGCAATTGGATTTAACCTGATTGAGGGTTCAAAGAAGCTGTCTCTGAGTAACGGAGGCTTGAAGGATGAAGACTTGAAGAATGAATATGACTTTTATTTCCCGTGTTATCTCCACTTTCCTCTACAGTGGGTACAATATCCATGCCAATTTTGCAAGCAGGGGAGCTGAAGTTCAGTGACCTGGGGTATCCCACCCAGCTGCAGGTTGATAGTGATGGGGCCATGATTCAGTCTCATGTTTGACTCCAGAATCTGTCTTCTGCCAGATGCTGGCTCTTCCTGGGCCTCTTCCATCACTTAACTAAAAAGTCTGAACAGAGGAACTTAGAGAGCTAATGTGAACAGAGGGCTTCCTGGCAGAGCCCAGGTTCTGTTTGCTTAGAACTGGAAGGATCTCGTAGAACATAATATTAGGTTAGTGCAAAAGTTACTGCAGTTTTTGCCATTACTTTTAAGGACTTTTGCACCAACCTAAAGCTTGGCAAATGCATGGACTTTGGAGGAAGGTTTTGATTCAAGTCCTGTTTGGTGATTTTCACAGATATGTAACTTTAGATGAACCACTTTCCTTCCCTATGGTGAAGATCTATTGGGCAGACTCAAATATATAATGCTTGTCTTGTGCACGTGATACGTTATGTAAAAATAGCACATCGTGGCTGGGCACGGTGGCTATGCCTGTAATCTCAGCACTTTGGGAGGCTGAGGCAGGATGCTTGCTTGATCTCAGGTGTTTGAGACCAGCCTAGAAAACACAACAAGACCCGTCTCTCCAAAAAATTGTAAAAAATTAGCCAGACATGGTGGTGCATGCTTATAGTTCCCACTACTCAGGGCTGGAGGTGGGAGGATTGCTTGAGCCCAAGAAGTAGAGGCTGCAGTGAGCTGTGATTGCACCACTGCACTCCACCCTGGGCGACAGATACAGACCCTGCCTGAAAAAGTGTGTATATAGCTATGAATATACTCTCTCTATATTATATATATGTACGTACACATATAAAGCACATCTTTGGATCCTAAGAAAGCAGAAGAGGGGATGAATCAGCCCAGAAAATTCTTCTCTTTGAGGGAGGGCACTTCCTGCCGATCATTTCTAGACTTTGGGCCAAGCACACTGGTGCTTGAAAAGAGAGAAGCATCCCTGGGTTTTCAGCCAGGCGGCCACAGCTCACGTGCCCAGTGGGAAAAAGACAATCGCTCCCCAAACACAGCTGCCTCTTTCTCAATTGGACCCAACTTTGCCAGATAATGGAAACACAGAAAACAAGGCATGGGGAAAACGAGCTGTTTATGTTTAAACATGGCAACGGAGCCTCAACACTGAGCCTTCTTGGACGGCATCCGCGTGTCATCGTGCAGCCCGCGTGGCTGCTGGGCCCAGCCTATGGATTTGCAAGGCTGTGCTGCAGCCCATCTGTCAGGGAGAGATGGATGATTAATAGCATCTGTTCTTGTCATCAGCTGTCCTGGTGGATGGTGTGTGGAGATGCGCTCCTCCTCTCCATTGCCCTCCAGCAGCTCCTGGAAGTTGCAGCCGACGTTGCTTTGAAATAAGGACGGGGGTGCACAGAGTTCCTCCTGCTGGATGTGGTTTGGGGTAATGAGCTCTCATTGGGGGGAACATAATTTTCTGGATTATGAAAACTTGATGGGGTAAGTCTTTGGTCTATAATTGGGTTATGAGAGGGGTCACTTAAAGGAAGGCGCTGCATGTTCTCACTCATAAGTGGGAGTTGAACAGTGAGAACATGGACACAGGTGGGGGAACATCACACACTGGGGCCTGCCACAGGGTGGGGAGCAAGGGGAGGGAGAGCATTAGGACCAATACCTAATGCAAGCAGAAGCGGGCTTAAAACCTAGATGACGGGTTGACAGGTGCAGCACGCCATCGTGACACATGTATATCTACGTAACGAACCTGCAGTTTTGGCACATGTATCCTAGAACTTAAAAAATTTAAAAATGGAAGGCATCACACCTTTTTACCCACCCATTTGTCTGTCTATTCATCTATATGTCCATCTATCACTTATTCAGGTAACATTTATGAAACATTTATTGTATAGTTGCCCATACATGTGTGTGTGTGTGATATGTGTGTGATACCACAGATCATTTAGGAAGTTAGGAGAGCAGATTCAATTTTATATCTCCCTGTCACTAGCTGTGTGACCTTAAGCAAGTCACTCAACCTCTCTGGGGTTGTTTTTCCATATGTAAAATGCAGATAACAAAGAGTTGTTGTGAGGATTGAATGAGATCGTGCCCGGAAAGTGCTCAGAACACCCTGGGCGTGGAGGCTCATACCTGTAATCCCAGCACTTTGGGAGGCTGAGGCAGCGGGCAGATCACTGGAGGCCAGGAGTCTGAGACCAGCCTGGCCAATGTGACAAAATCCCATCTCTACTAAAAATACAAAAAACTAGCCAGGTGTTGTGGCACATGCCTGTAATTCCAGCTACTTAGGAGGCTAAGCACGAGAATTGCTTCAACCTGGGAGGCAGAGGTTGCAGTGAGCTGAGATCGCACCACTGTACTCCAGCCTGGGTGACACAGAGAGACTCTGCCTCAAAGAAAAGATAGTAAGTGCTCAGAACAGTGCCTGGCCACATGCTACTCTTCAGTATATGTTGGTGATTGACTTTTAAATTTGTGCATTGATGAACAAAACAGAGGTGGCGACTATGAATCTCTGTTCATAAACAGGTGTGAAGTAAACATGTTTTTCTTTATCTTAAAAAAAAATCAACTGAAAACTGCCTTGAGTTCCCCATCCTCCTAGGCTGGTGAGAAGTTCCTGCTGAGTCATTACAGAGAGTAAGGTCCAATGGCCAGAAGGGGAAGACCCAGAATTTGAACCCAGGCCCCTCATGTTGGTTACTGTGACAGCTTCTCTTGGGTAAATGAGCAGCCAAATATGCTGCTCTGTTTTTTAGAAAGACCAGAGATGCCAATTCTCTTGGGACTGTTGAGTGAGTACCACCAGAGACTAGGTTCTGCACAGAATAGATTCTCTTATAAGAATTTTAAAAAGGAAGGCATTACACCTTTTTACCTGCCCATTTGTCCATCCATTCATCTATATTTCCATCTAGCACTTATTAAGGTGACATTTATGAAACAGTTGTTGTATAGCTGCTCATATATATATGTGTGTATGTGTGTGATATCACAGATCATTTAGGAAGTTAGGAGAGCAGATTCAATCTTACGTCTCCCTCTCACTAGCTGTGTGACCTGGAGCAATCACGCAACATCTGAGATTGTTTTTTCTTGTGCAAAATGCAGATAACAAAGAGGT
Organism: Cebus imitator; assembly: GCF_001604975.1. NCBI lineage: Eukaryota > Metazoa > Chordata > Mammalia > Primates > Cebidae > Cebus > Cebus imitator. Next base: position 1,418,974 of record NW_016107661.1, read on the forward strand.
TCCAGTGTGAAGCCCACCTGCACATTCAGGTCTTAGTAAAACTGAGTTTTGTGTTTTGGACAATAAGGGGTAATAAGAGGTCGTCAAATAATTCTTAGGGAAAAATGCACTTTCTGTGGGTCCTGTTTATAGCGACCATAGATAAATGGGCATGTAGGTAAACGTGCTTAGGAGTGATGCGCAGACTGTCTACAACTCACCTGCCTCCCTCATGTTGCTTTTATCTGGAGTCAGGGTCGAAAGACATTCACTGGACAAATCCGTATTAAACTTATCTATGGATGAGACACTATATGCACTTCTTCAGATACAGCAGAGAACAACACAGGCATGTTCTCTGCGCTCATGGAATAAACACGTCGTGATAGTAGAGGTTGTTACAGGGTCCTTCCATCTAGTCTAAAAAACACGTTCCTCTGAGTTCAGAAGGTGAGTAGCAGTTCGCTAGGGGAAGAGTGTTCCAGATGGAGGAAATTGCATGTGCAAAGTCTTGGTGGTGAAGAAAACACCTTGTTCTGGAGGAACATGTTAAAGTCTTATGAAGATGGATTATGGGTATGAGGGGGGCAAAGAGTGAGAGATGAAGTTAGGGAGGTAGGAGGTCTTTAGGGCCAGGGTTATTAAGGAGCTTTGCTTTTATCCCATGTGCTGTATTGCGTGCTGTGACAGGTGCTCATGGCGGAGCTCCATGGAGCTGTGTGTGTGTGTGTGTGTGTGTGTGTGTGTGTGTGTGTGTGAACTGCTCAGTATCTGAACTCCCTCTGTGTATTTGGGGATTCACTGTTGTATTGGTGTCGATGAAAGTCAGGAAGTTAAAAACACCAGATGCTCATTCCTCTCCTCGCCTCTTCTTCCCTTTCCTATCCTCTCCTCTGGGAAGTTTGGTCCAGCTTGATACTTCCTTCTGGGACATTGCCTCTGGTGCCAGCAGCACACAGATGCAGGGAGAGTTTAGAAATTGTTCTGGGGTAGGACTAGCCAGTCAGTGTCCTCTGAAGAAGAGGGCAGTGCTGTCTGAATTAGACTGTTCTGTGGTGTCATCTGGGTTTAGTGGCCGGTCTTGTTCTGAAGACTGCATTGCAATTTGTTGAACAAGCAAGTGAACTCCTTTTCTTTTGAAACAAATTCCTGCCAGTTTCTATTATTCTTAAACAAGAACCCTAATCAATATAGAAAGTAAACAGATTCAGGGCATGTGTGGAGGGGTGGGGTGAGGGATTCATAATGATCTTTTGAATATTTAAAGTTAGAACCCATTTCTTAAGCTCAGTGAATCCTGTCTATGGTCCTGGGTGGTTACGTGGTTAATCATTGCTTCCTTCTTGGTGCCTGAACCCCTCCCACAGGAAGCTATTAGCCAGCATAGGCAAGTGAGAACCTCAGCCAAAGCCTCTGCTTTTCCTCCAGTGCTTCTCACTTCCCTTAATTTTTGGACAAAGGGTGCATGGAGTCTGTTGACATTTGTGTTCTCAGATGAAGTTGATGGCAGTGTGTGTAGGGTGGTGGCTGTTAAAACTAACTTTGCGTCAAACCCCTGTTCTAGCACTGTTACATTTGCTTCTCGGTTCTCACTCTTCCCATTCTTATTTGCAGACCCACCTAACGGATCAGGGTAGGCAGATTCACGGGAAAAAAAGCAATGGCTTAATTAATGGTAGAGAGGATGTAGGTACCTTGGTGATTGGTACTACATGTATGCAGAATTGGATGGAAGGCTAAGATGCAAAATGGGATAATTGAACTGTTAGCTGAACTGGAATTTAGCAGTTAATCACTTTTATGAAACCTGCGTCTCAATTCATTACTCCTTTTATGCTTTGTTGCAATACATCGCTGTTCAGCAAATTGGTAAACAGAAACCAGGCACAGTACCTTGGAAAGGGCAAGGTTATCGAAGGCACTGTGATCTTCTCTGCAAGGGCACATCTCCTTTGAATCCACCCAGGAGTTGCTTGTTCCTCTGAGCCTCATGCTTCTCTTAAGGTGGGCATGTTGAAGTCATGGTGGTACATCCCAAATTGTATTACTAACAATCAATTCTCTCTCTCTCTCTTTTAAGTTTACTTTTAGTTCTGGACGTGCAGAACGTGCTATGTAACAAACCTGCACATTCTGCATGTGTACCCCACCTATGTAATAAACCTGCACATTCTGCACATGTACCCCAGAATGTAAAGTATAATAATAATAATGAGTTAGTGAAAATAAATGAATATTAACTATACCTCCAGAGACAAACTCAAAAAAAGAAAAAAAAACAAGAAAATGAGGGCTCAGTCTGGTGAAGATTTGTTTGTTTTGGTTGATTAAGGAATAAGAAGGTCCCATATGAAAAAAATCTTCACTTTGCACCAAGACCATTGTACCCCAATGTCGCCATTGTTTGATTTCAGGGCTCTCTCTTCATGGGTATGGACCTATGGGGGCTGAGGCAGGCACAGATCTGAGTGAGGGACTCCAACGTATACCTGTAGCTGCCCTTCCTCTTTAATGACAAAGACTCCCAGTGAGTCTAGCTATAGGTTTCTGGTTCCCTTGTACGTAGACTTCGACTACATCTTACATGGGAGTCTCTAGACCTCCAAAGACATAACTGTTGGAGGCATGAATTTAGCAGTCATTAGTAGAAGTGGCTATTAAAGTCATAGGAATGAAGGAAAAAGTGTTGAGAGGAAACAAAGTAGTCTGAGGGCTTAACCGTGGAGAACGCCGCCAGGGGCTAGCAAGGCACTAAAAGCATCTTCACACTCCGGGAGAAGCTGCATATGTTAAGACAGTTCAGTATTCATTCTCATACTCTACAAATACTTGCTGAGAACCTCTATGTCCCAGGCATAGTTTTAAATGCTAGACATAAAGTAATGAGCAAGACATGCAAGTTCCTTGGCCCCTAGAACTTGTTTTTGTGTGTTCCTGTATGCGTGTGTGTGGGGGGCGTGCAGTGGCTATAAAATTAGCAACTATAAAGAGACTAACTTGAGATGTGTTAAGTGCCATAAAAGAAAGAAGGTAAAATGATGAGTTTCTAGGGAGAATCTCTTAGATAAGATGGCCACAAAACACCACTCCAGTGAGGTAAGATTTGATCTGAGAGCTGAAGGGTAAGATTGATGTCATGCAAAGAATGAGATGGGAATATTTCAGGTGTTTTTAACAGCATCTATTAAGGCCCTGAGGCAGATTAAGCTGAAGTGTCTGAGAAACGTATGGGGGTGGGGGGGGGAGAGAGAGAGAGACCGACTGACCAGCTGGGCTGAAGAAGAGTCATCGTGAGTGGTCCGAGATGAATCTAGAGGGAGTAGAATCTTGAAGGCCATTGTAAGCGTTTGAATATTTTTCTAGGAGCACCAGGATACGGTAACACATCGTATATTGTTGAAATGCCTCAAAGTATATATATATGAGCCTGGGGTTGATATTAGATACTCTGCAACTCCTAGGTCTCTAGGGCTGCGATACATTCAGTTATGTAGGGCAGTGTTATAGTTGGGTTTCAGATTGTCGTTTTGTGTCTGGCACTGGGGTAAATGACACCGAAAGCTATTAATGTAAATTAATGATTGCTCTTGCTAGCTTTGTTACTGTTTGCTCCAATGAGAAATTAATAAATGCATCATGCCTTGCAAATTTGCATCCATTAAAAACCTTCCCATTGTAGGGGCACCATTAATCCCCTTTGTGGTGGGGGGGAGTGGGTCCCAAGAATCTTTTTAAAAATTGCACAGCTGTGAAACCTAGGGTTTTATATAAAGTGGTTAAGATGCAGGAATCAATAGAAAAGCACCTGGAAAAAGAGGCTCACTCTACAATTTATCAGGTGGTGCCAGAGATAAGATACAATTTGATAATCAGACCGACTAAGTTTCCATGGCTTGTATCACTTTCGGTGGAAGAGATGAGCATTTGTTAATCCCCGGTTTGTGCCAGCACCTTTTATATTAGTGTAATTACTTTCAATCCTCCTGAGCCTGCAAGGAAGGAATTATCCCCATCTTACAGATCATGCAACTGAGTTTGGTAATAGATAAGCAATTGGCCCAGAGCCTCACAGCTGAGAATGGGAAAAGCTCAGATTTATCCAAGTTGTCTGAGTCTAATAACACTACCTTGAAAGAAGGGTGTGTTTGGCAGCCACACATGGAATTCAAGGAAGGGGTTGAGAGGTCCTTAAATTTTCCTCACCACAACTGGCAATCCGATATGTTAGATGGGTTGCTGCTTTCTCTTAAAAAGTGAGAACTACGCATGTTAAAGACTGGCTACATTAGAACCGCTGTGGAAGTGCAGATCCCGAAGCTCGCAGGGCCTAGTGTGAGCCCTGGCTCTGCTTCTTGCTTGAATTGATATCGCAGGATGATTATTTAACTTTCCTGAACCTTTACTCATTCACTTACAGAATGGGAAGAACCAGAGAGGCATCCACCTCTTAGGGTGGTAGGAAGGATTTACTGAGGTAAAGCCTGGATGTTGCTTTGGTTTTGCTGACATCCAGAGAATATCCAGTTCTGAGATTCTTGGCCAAGTCCCTCAATCTTGGTGCAAAGCAGAGGCACTTGGGAAGCCTTTGAAAAATACCAATGTGTAGGTCTCACCTCAGAGATTCTGACTTGGTTGCCAGTGCCCACGTTCAACCCCAGAGCATTTTTAAGCTTCCTTAGGGGAGAACCACTGCTTTTGATTGGCTGCTGTGATGGGTAATACTGAGTGTCAAGTTGATAAGATTGGGAGATACAAAGTATTAATCCTGGGTGTGTCTGTGTGGGTGCCATTGGAAGTGATGAACATTTGAGGCAGTGGGCAGGGGAAGGCAGATCCACCCTGAATCTGGTGGATATGATCTAATCAGCTTCCAGTGCCTATAAAGCAGGCAGAAAACACATGGAAAAGAGAGATGGGCGTAGCCTCCCAGCCGTCTAACATTCGACTCTAAGTTCTGCAGTTTTGAGACTTGGACTGGCTCTCCTTGCGCCTCAGCTTGTAGACGGCGTCTTGTGGTCTTGTGATCAGGTAAGGTAAGAAATAATAAACTCCTCTTTGGTATATATGTAAATATATAGATTTATAAATATGTATACAAATATATAAATAATAAAAATGTGTATGTAAATATATAAATGTATGTAAATATGTGTATATGTGTGTGTGTATACATACATACATATACACACACACACATACATACATTTTATCCCAAGGTGTACATATACGTGTATACACACACACACACACACACACACACAGTTTATCCCAAGGTGCAAAAAATATACACATATTATCCCAAGGTGTTCTTCTCTGATGGTCAAGTGGCTAATTGATAAGTTATCACAGGGTGGGAGAATGCAGATGCATTATCAGCTTTTAAAATGATGCAACTGATGATTAAAGAAAATTAAATTGAACTTTATAGGTTTTTTTTTTTTTTCATATAAGTTAATCCATTTCTTTTGTGTGTGAAAAGCTGAGCTCTTGGTCCAAGCTAAGGCCATCTCATCCTATGTTTAAAAAGGATATGCCTGGGAGAAGATGGTGCCTTCTTCATGGGCTGACAGGATTGCGGGTTGATGTGCCCTCTTTGCAGAACAAGCTGGCAGACAGAATCTAACAGATTTGAGCTAATAGGATATATATATGTATATGTATGTGTTTTGACACATTATCCCAAGGTGTTCTCTGATGGTCAAGTGGCTAGGATGTAGTCTCTCTCTCTCTCTCCCTTTCTCTCTCTCTCTCTCTCTCTGTGTGTGTGTGTGTGTGTGTCTCCGTGTCTCCTATTAGCCCTGTCCCTGTAAGAGAACCCTGACTAATACAGCTGTGGGAATCAAAGGTCATGGGATGGATTTCTCTACTTCATCAGACATAACCTAGTTGGGACAAATGAGTGACCCCACAATGTTGTGCAACCCCCGCATGGCACCAACTCTCCTCTCTAGAACCAGCGACTGTTCCTTGTGTGTGTGTGTGTGTGTGTGTGTGTGTGTGTGTGTCTGTTTTCTAGGATTAGCCTCACACAAATATGTACATTTCTCTTGGTTCCCTCAAGCTTTCCAAGGAAAGACACTTGTTTATAAAATGACCCGGCTGTTAATAAAGTAACTTTTGGATTTTGTTTGTTTGTTTGTTTTGAGACAGAGTCTTGCTGTCACCCAGGCTGGAGTGCAGTGGTGCAATCTTGGCTCACTGCAACCTCTGCCTCCTGGGTTCAAGCGGTTCTCCTGCCTCAGCCTCCTGAGTAGCTGGGATTACAAGCGTGCACCAGCATGCCTGGCTAATTTTTGTATTTTTAGTAGAGATGGGGTTTCACCATATTGGTCAGGCTAGTTTTGAACTCCTGACCTCGTGATCCACCTGCCTTGGACTCCCAATGTGCTGGGATTACAGGCTTGAACCACTGTGCCCGGACTGGGTGCATTTTAAATGGAACACAAAGTTTGGAGTGATTGAACCTTTACATCAGCTTCTCCCTCAGCAGGGAGCCATTGATACTATTGAATGATATTACAAATATGTCACCTCCCACCATAATTAATTCCGTCAAAATAAATGCTTGGTGGCTGTATCTGGGGCCCCGTCCTGGGCTGTTTATTTTAGGGTTGCTTGGGAGTATTAGGTTCCCAGGTTATGATATGAATGGGTATTTAAAATACTTTTATGGAATGCTACACTTGAGTTCCAGGCATCAGAGAGCTGTCCAGCACACAGGACCCACTTTATGTGATGTCCCCGACACAGATAGACAAAGTCACTAATGAAGGTGGGGGCATCCAGCCTGGTGGTTGATTTGGTTAGGATCTAGTGTAAAGTGCATGTGATAGAAGCAGTTGTGATTCTCTTCCCAGCGGAGGTGTATTGGGCTCATAAGTAGACATGGAGAAAGGAGAAAAGAAGCAAGGGTATTATTGGCTTCCGCAAGATCAGCAGGAACTGGAACTGTGTAAGTTGGAGAACTATATATTACAGCCCCAAGAAGGAGATTCCACCAACCTACTAAGGATATTATTGGCTTTTTGATAGGACACCCAGAAATTGATGCACTGCCTTTGGTTCTATTATGTTTTCAAAGTTTAATTAAGTTTATACCTCTCCCACCTGGACCTCATAAAGAGTTAGCCTCCAAGTAAGTCATTTGTCATGGAGGGGCTCTTATGAGTAGATTCATCTTCCAAACAACATTATTATTGCCTAAGGTCTTGCCTTAAATCCATCAGCCCAATACAAGCTTGAGTGCCTTACTTGATTTTGACATATTATCCCAAGGTGTTCTTCTCTGATGGTCAAGTGGCTAATTCATTAAGTTATCACAGGGTAGGAGAATGCAGATGCATTATTAGCTTTAAAAATGATGCAACTGGTTATTAAAGAAAATTAAGTTGAACTTTATAGGTTTTTTCATAAAAGTTAATACATTTCTTTTTTGTGTAAAACGGTGAGCTCTTAGCCCAAGCTAAGGCTATTTTATCTAATATCTAAAAACGATATCCCTGGAGGTGGGGAGAGGATGGTGGCTTCTTCAAGGGGGATGGGGTTGTAGGTTGGTATCTCCTTTTTGCAGAACAAGTTGGCAGACACAAACTAACAGATTTTAAGATGTATGTTCCTAGCACACAGCAGTATCACCTTTAATTATGCGCCTTGGACAAAATCTTTTACACGTGCACAAAGAGATGTTCATTGCAGCAATGTTTGTCATGTTGGACATTTGTAAATAACCTAAATCCCCATTCATGGAGGCATGAATAAGGCAAAGGTGGCATATTTAGTGATAGACTATTCTGCATCATTCAGAAGGAATAGAAGTAGGTCTCTTTTTAATTTGATACTTCATGTGGGTTCCCTGCATTGATAGGACAGGCTCAGAAAAACACTGAGTGAAGAAAAGAACGTAGAGACTGGTTTCCACGTTGGATGTCACTTGTGTGAATTTTTACTCCATGTGCCAAGCAACACCGGATCTAGAAATGTATCAAGAGAAAGATCTACACAGAGTTTTGCAACTGCCTGGGGAAGGGGAACAGGATGGGGTAAATGGAATTGGGCACTGTGGGGTTATGGAGGATGTTTAGTAATATCTGTACTGTTCTGTTTCTTTAAGGACTAGAAATAATTGTGAGAAAATATAATTGGTATTTCTAGGTGGTTGGAATGGTAGTAATTTCTCCATTATTATTTGAGAATGGAAGAAAGACTTCCTGGAAACATGGGGTAGAATATAGTCAGTCAAACCCAAAGCCTGCGGCGATGGTAGCTGTTTCTCATGCCTCCAGGAAGAGATCCCAGCTTTGTCTATTCAGGTGGCCATTGCAGAATTTCTACTCAGTCACGGGTCTTCTGTCTTGACTTTTGGTTATTCACTAAGAAATTTGGTCTTGGTGTTTGACTACTGCCTCTCGTACAAGCCATATAAATTGATTTCTCTCTATATATTGATTTGACAGAAACACTCATTTCAACTATTTGGCACATCCACATGAGAAGATCCATTGAATATTATTCTGCCATAGAAAAGAATGGAATTCTATTTTTTGCAGCAACACAGTTGGAACTAGAGATCATTATCTTAAGTGAAGCCAAACGGGCTTAGAAAGTCAAGTATAGCATGTTCTCAGTAATACTTGGGCACTAAAAGATGTGTGCACGTGGGTGCAGAGGGTGGAACGATGGACGGTAGAGACTCAGAAGGATGGAGGTGTGGCGTGGATGAGAAATTAGTTAATGGGTGCAGTGTACATTATTCAGGTGATGGGTACCCTAAAAGCCCCGAATTAACCATGATATAATCTATGCATGTAACAAAATCGCATATGTACTCCACAAATTTGTACAAATAAAAAAATCTGGAAACAATACTTGTGCTAACAAGGGAAAAAGTGTGTGTCAGTTGAAAGTAAGGGCTCAGTTATGGTTTAGTAAATTCTCTGAGCTTCTCCAAGCCTTCCTTCTACTCCTGCTTGTTAACAGTCATCTTGGGATGAACCCCTGACTCCCCAAATCTGCCAAGAATGGAAAATCAGAGCCTTGTTCTTTCCCTTGAGATGACATACACATTTTAGACCCTCATTTCAGAAACTCCAACCAATATCTTTCTTTCTTTCTTTTTTTTTTTTTTTTTTTTTGCACCTGGACACTGACTCAGCATTTAGTCCGGGCGTGATGTGACTGTGCCTTCAGTCACAAGCATGCAGATGAGAGGTAGCAAAGCTAGTGTTGGATTGCAGACTGCAGGGCAGGGTGGGGCTGGCTGCTGCCTTTGCAGTTTTTACTGGTGTTATGGGTGGGATGGGAACCAGAGAGATACCTTCGTCTGAGAATGCAAGGGTGTTCCAAGAGAAGAGCACGTCCCAGTGCCTTTTTCGTTCTTTCTTTGCCTTGGAACTAGGGATCTTCCTACCTTATTTGGTATTTGGAGCAGTATTTCAAACTTATATTTCAGAATGTTTTATCTTTGGAGCTAGATAATGATTCATGTATTAATCCAACTTGTAATTATTAGCTACTGACTGTTTGGCAGTCCTTGATCTAGTTGCTTAGGAAATGATGGTGCAAAGAATGAATCTTACCCTCTGATACTGTTCAGATGTTTGTCCCTTCCAAATATCATGGTGAAATATGGTCCCTAGTGTTGAAGATGGACCTGGTAGGGGGTGTTTGAGTCATGGAGGCAGATTCCTCATGAACGGATTGGTGCCTTCTCCAATAATAATGGGTTCTTGCTCACATGGAAGTTCTCTGACAGTGAGTAAGTTATCTGTTCACATAGAAGCTGGTTGTTTAAAGGAGCCTGGCACCTCTTCTTCTGTCTCTGCCTCCCTCTTTTGTCATGTGATATACCTGCACCCCCTTTTGCTTTCCATGGTGAGTAAAAGCTTCCTTAGGCTCCACCAGAAGCTGAGCAGATGCTGGAGCCATGCTTATACAGCCTCCAGAACTATGAGCCTAATAAACCTCTTTTCTTTATAAATTACCCTATTTACTCCTTTACAGCAATGAAAAATGGACTAATATACCCTCAAACGTCTCCCAATACAGTGGAGAGAGAGACAATTAAGGTTGAGTGTGATGTGTGTTTAATAGGAGTGGAACAGTAGAGGAAAATCCAAGATGAGAGACTGTGGTACCTTCATGACGTTCTGGTTCAGTATGGTGGTGTGTGGACTGAGAAAGGGAAAGGTGTGTAGAACCACCTGCTTACCACTCCCTCCTCATCAGTTAGTGAGTAGCCAACCTTGGGCCAGTCCTTATACGTCTTAGCATCCTCATCTGTCAAATAAGACATTGATATCTACATCTTAGGACTATTAGGAGTATTAAATAAGACAGCAAAGATCAAGAGTCATTTTGAAGATATGTTCTGATGCTTTGGTATCCATACATAATTAGGTGAGTGGAACCCATGTAAACATTATCCTAAAGTTTTAGACTAAGACTCTGGCTTCTCTGAAAGTCATGTTAAAGCAAGGCATTGTAATGTCCCTATCAAACTGGCATGCTCCTAGGGTGACCAACCATTCCAGTCTGCCTGATACTGTCCCAGCTTTAGTGCTGGAAATCCCAGATCTGGGAAGCCCTTGAGTTTCAGAAAAGCTGGAAAGTTGGGCATCCAAATCTCCACTAAGGGCTCTGAGTCTGAAGTACTGGGTATATATGGTGTCAATTCTGGATGCACATCTTACATTTTAAAAGTTAGGACCAGGCACGGTGGCTCATACCAGCACTTTTTGAGGCCTAAGCAGGTGGATCATGAGGTCAGGATTTCGAGGCCATCCTGACAAATATGGTGATACCCCGTCTCTACTGAAAATACAAAAATTAGCCAGGTGTGGTGGCATGCACCTGTAATCCCAGCTACTCAGGAGGCTGAGGCAGGAGAATCACTTGAACCCAGGAGGCATAGGTTGCAGTGAGCCCAGATCATGCTGCTGTACTCCAGCCTGGGCCACAGAGTGAGACTCTGACTCAAAAACAAAAACAAAAAAGTTAGATTTGTGGTTGGCATCTCCCGTCTACCAGCTTCATAAAAAAAGCGGTCTCTACTCTGCACCTTTAAGGAAACAGGATGTATACTGGTTTTGTTTTTCTGCCTTAACTCCCAGTTGCATAATTTCTTTCTCTTTCTCTGCAGGGGACCAAGTTTTGGTAAAAAGTATACTTTGAGAAATCAATACAAAATTTGACCCAACGAGGTCAAGCTCCCCAGCTGACCTAATCTTAATGCATTGTGAAAAGTATTTCAATTTATTAAACTGTTCTAGGTCTAAGGAGAAGCTGAAAAAATGGTGTTTAGGTATGAAAGAAAAGGAGCTTGGAAGGCTAAATTTAGATAACACCTGAGTCACTTTGCTTCTAAGTAGAATTTAATAGAGGTGCATCTTTGCAATCTCCATATGCGTTTGGCATGACAATTTGTTTTGTTAGAAATGAATCCTTAAGAAAAAGAGCATTTTTTTTTTGGATTGCAATAAGAATTTTATATCATTGAGAGCCATTTTGACTTAGAGGCTACCGCTACTAATTTTCCATAGCTAGGGATAATTTATGTCTGTGCAAAGCTAGTTATCCTAGTGTTGCCTGCAAGAATTCTTGAGTACATATTGGCCTCTTGAACCATGCATTTCCTATTTGTGAGAATACAGAGAGGTGGTTCATGTGCCTCCCAGATGCCCAGGGATCAGGTACCTAACTTTGAATCAACAAGCCAAGGTCGGGAGGCTTGGTTATATATCGCAAACATGGCACTTGGAGATTGATCTCTGGTTGTCAAGGTCATGTCCAGAGAACTGGAATTGTGGGGCGGGCAGCCACCCAAGTGGTGCTAACGATGGCACTCATTAAGGATTGCTTATGGCAATGCCATCACTTATGATTGTGAGGCTTTGAGCAAGTCATTTACAAGTTACCTGTCGGGTGATGTGGATATTGCAATGTCTTCCTGAGAAGGGCTGTGACAAAGCGTTAGATAATGTATTTGCAGGGCATAGTACACTGCCCTGGTTAAGGAGGCAATCGGTAAATGGTAATTATAATTGTGGGAGTTGTAAATTTGGTGATGAGGATGGGGAAAGGGAAGATAGGATCAGTTGACTGCTCAAATTTCTGTAAAATCCTAAAGAAAGATTGCATGGTATGTGGGAAATCTTGCACTGGACTGAGAAGGAGGTCTCATTTGGCACATCAGGAAAGACTTTGTGGGACCTCAGAATGTTTCTCTTTGTCTCTGCAGAGACCAGAGACCTACCAGGAGAGAGCTTTTCTTATGGAAATTCTGCATTATGGTCACATTCACTTATTCACTCATTTGTACATCAAATGCATATTTTTGAGCTGTTATATCCCAGGAACCTTTTTAGGAATGAGGAATATAATAGAGAACAACAGGGACAAGCTGTATCATCCTATGCCAGTCATTTTAGTGATAAATACAGAGAAAAAGGAACACATTTATAAATAAGTGATGTATTATGGTAATCACAAGGAAGGGAACGAACTGGTTGATGTGGGCATGTGATGGAACAGGATGATCAAGGAAGGTCTCTCTGAAGTATTGACCTGGAAACATAGAGCATGGCCATGCAGAGAGATAGCAGGGGAGTTCCCCTTGCACATGGAGTAGTGATTGCCTCAGCTTTGCAGAGGAAAAGACCTGAGTGTGCTTGTGAAGCTGAAGGAGAGCTGGACAGTGGTCAGGGAAAGAAGACTGTGGTCTGAGAGGCCAGTAAGGTCATCCCAGTTAAGATACCCTGGTTGGTTTTATTCTCCCTGAAAAGGAGTCTTGGTTTTCATATAATGGTATCACATATGTGACCAGTGAAAATGCACACATTGAAGAGAGTCATCCGTCAGCTCCACCCAAATGCATATTATTGTCATCACAGTGTCATTGATGCCATCAAAGTGTGCTTCTATGTCATGAACCACATCCTCTCCTGAAAGGGATAATCCTAAGTGTGGAACTCCCAAAAGCCAGTGATGACCTTGAGATGGATTTGAGACACTGTCTACCCATCTCTTGAGGCTCAGTGAATCTGTTTGCAGCTCCACAAACAGGATAGCCGGTACCTACCCCACCATGTTGGGAGAATTGGACTAAAAACTGCATGTAGCTCTCTTGGCCTAACGGCATGATGGAGGCACTTGGTCCACACCACCCTCACTTCTATTGTTGCCAACCTGCTTGAAAACAGACATACCTTTCCCATCAGATTTTGCGGGATGTGAGGGCAAGGACTCGATTTTACTTCCCCCTGAATTCCAAAATCAGGTTTAGTATGAAATGAGTAATTTTCTAATGGATAGATAGAGAAAGGGAATTGATGTTAGGGGGTATATCTCTTTCTCTGAGAAGCTGTGTTGTCCCGAATTGGATGTGAACCCTGACCGTGCCTAGGCTGAAGTTTCCTGATGAGTATGGAGTACACTGGCATTGTTCTCACATGCCCAGTTTTATTTCCCTTTATGCCAATGAAACCCTGATTTGTTTGGCGAACAGCTTGTTCTCAGTAGGTGGCAGTTTCAGAGAGACTGTAGAGTGGCCCCATATTTTCCAAGAAGGGAGAGCCGGTGATCCAACACAGACCAATCTTCTTTCTCCCGGAACAAAATCCTGAGTACGATGACACAGAGATGGAAATAGTATGAGCTTATTCACCTTGACTGTAGCTCTCTGAGGAGGCTGTACAATAGGTCTCATTATTTGATGTTCAGAGATGGTTCTTATGTTTTCCCTTATGCTTTCTGAGCTCCTCAACGTCTTTTTAATACATTTCCTGTTTTGCATGATTCCCATACCTAGTTTCTGTTGCTTGCAGCCAAAGAACCCAGAACAATTTAGGAGGATTAGGATATTAGTCATGAAGCAGAAACCGTCTGCAGTTCACAAGGCCCTGGGAAGCTGGTAGTCTCTGCCTGATCTGTGCTAATGCAGGATACATTAGGATGCTGCATAGGGCCGTGCAGCTGGTAGACCAGTTGTCCACTAGGGCAGTGTGCACATTTGGGATGGTACAGCTTGGAGCAGTGGTTCAATATTCGTTAATTCAGTGTTCAAGGACATTTCTAAAATACATATGTGTATGTGTGTGTGTATGTACAGGTTGATTATCCCTTATCTAAAATGCCTACGAGTTTTGAATTTTTTCACATTTTTGAATATTTGCATTATACTTATCAGTTGAGCATCTCTAATCCAAAAATCCGAAATGCACCAGTGAGCATTTCCTCAGAGAGCCATGTTGGTACTCAAGAAGTTTCAGATTTGGGGAAATTGTGGATTTTGCGTTTTTACATTAGGGACACTCAACCTATATATCTCACGTAGATTGTAGTCTTAAATACTGAAAACAGTTTATTTTCTTTCTGTTACAAAAGAGGAAATGAGGTTCAGAAGTGTTTGATTTGTCTGAGGCCGTCTCATCAACAGGTGCCAAAGTTGAGATTCAAGCCCCATCCAGCTGGGATTCAAGCCAGAGGTTCTTGCCCTTCCCTGTACCACCCCCTCCACCTTGTGGTCATCTCAGTGTGAAGGATGCAACACAAGGCCTGCGTGTCACATTCTCCACCTCGGCTGAGAATGTGCACATTTGGTGACTCTTTTTATTTATTTATTTATTTATTTTTTGCCATTCTGTGCACATCCCCAAATGACTGACAGAGTGCTATGGTTATTGATTTGAGGGTTATGAATAAACTTTAGTAACTTTGATAAACTAGACAAATTCACAAATCCAGAACCCATGTATACCAGGGATTGACCCGTGTGTGTGTCACTGATAGCAGATGCATAGAAGCTGCATAGAGGCTTTAAAGAAGCAAGGTGCCACGCTGTGGGAAAGCACTGTGGAGGAGGCAGTATGTCAAGGAACTGCAGGCAGCCTCGAGGAGTTGAGAGTGGTCTCCAGCCAGTAGCCAGTAAGAAAAAGGGGCCCTCAGTCACACAGCTGCAAGAAGATGTATTCTGCTAACCACTGGAGAGGATTTGAAGTGGATCTTTCCCAGCTGAGCCTCTGTGAATCACAGCTCCAAGGAGCACCTGAGTTGCAGCCTGGTGAAGACCGTGAGCAGACAAAGTCCAGTTCTGCCATGCCCAACCTCCTAATCCAGCGATACTGTGAGATAGCAAATTAGTGTTGTTTTAAGCTTCTGAGTTTGTGAAGACTTGTTAAGCAGCAATAGAAAACTAATGCAGGAAGTGAGTACATACACACTCCTATATAGGGACCAGGATCCCTGGCTGTGCAGCTTAGTCCTTCATCTAGGGTTTCTTTTTATACCTGGTTTGTTGCGAATCCAAGCCAGCAAACCTGCTGGGGTTATCAGAACACGCCCCAAAAACAAGAAAGCGCCCAGAGATTAGTCAAGAGGGATGTGCACATCTGGAAGCTGAGAAAGAAAGAAGTGGTATCATACCAGGAAGACAAGCTGGACAAAGAGGTATCATAGGGGAAGACATGGCATTTACACATGCAGCTTAGCTGGGAGGACACAGTAGGTACATTCCAAGACAGGAACATTTATACACCTTTGCAAACATCTGGACTCACTACACAATTGACTATTTTCCAAGCTTCTCCCCAGCTCTGGATGTCAACTTAAGGTGTTTTAAGTCTCAGAGTTTTTTGTCTCCTCCGGAGGCAGTAGCCTGGTTGCTATGGAAGAGAGCTGAATGGACACACGTGGATGTCCTCGGGTGTATGCATCCCATGTGAATTGTTAAGTTCCCAACCCTTCTGTTGCTTTCGCTTCAGATGATATGTCTCTTCTCTCCTGCCAATGGGCCCTTTAACCCTTTGCTGACCTAACTTCATTAGTAGGAGATGAAAACTGGGGGTGATGAGGCTTGGAAACCAACCAAATTATAGACCTCTGCATTAAAATAAAATGATTCCCAGTTTTCAAATAGTATAACTCTATTTTAAAAGCATATATAGGCAGAGCAAAAAAAAAACCAAAAAAACCCAAGTATCTGAAACTCTGAATCAAAACATTGCAATGGATACACCTAAGTGGGGCAAATAGGACCAAGTTCATTTTATTCTCTTTTGCTTATTCCTTTTGGTCTTATACATAATACTCATGGAATAACCAAAGGTTGAAAAAAAACTCATATGTTGGGGGAAGGAGAAAATTCTTGCAGGCCAGGCCCTTCTTTCAATCATGCTGCTGTGGAAGGTGGGTGGTGATGGATTTGAGTGTGGGTGTTTGTGAAAGATGCGACTAGAGTCTTGGCTCCAGAACTTTTGATGCCAGTGAAATTAAATAATCTTAACTGTGACCTCAGTGACTCCCTCTTTCCCACTCTAGTCAACACCAAGTCTGGCTGTGTGATTCCTTTTGCCTGGAATTCCTTCTGATCCCTTTCTCTTAAAAGTAGGCAACTTGTCACTCCTTAAACGCAGCTCAAGTATTGCCTTTTTGTGAAAGTTTTCCTGACCTAGAGAAGGTTGGGGTTCAGTTAGAGGAGGCTCTTCTGCGCTGCCTCAGTTCCCCACCTCGTCACAAGTTGCAGTGGCTCCATGTTACCCGTTTTCCGTAGTTAGAGTACATATCTTGTCTGTCTATTGCTAGCGTCTAGCACAGAGCTTCAGGGCATCAGAGTAAAGTACTGAGTAAGTGAGATAAATTTGAGCTTAGCTCTCATTTTGCCTGAGAGTTGAAAAGAAAGCCCAGCTGTGCTTGGCTCAGAGGTAACCCTAATAGGATGGGAATGAACATTGTGCTAAACCAAAATGTGTGGCCAGGGATTTTGCATTCTGCATTTTTCATACCCTAACTGGGGTATGTGTGCAAGCCTGATTTACCAACCTCATTTTCCAAGGCTGTTATCCTTCATCTTGACACACGGCTCAAGTCATTTAATTATCACAGTTTTACCCTGTCGTTATAGAGCTGCTGTGATCCATTATGGAGGATTTTCAGGTTTTCTCCCTTCCATCTACTCAGTGGGGCCGAAGCTGAGATTTCCTGAGTGATTTTGGTTCTGTAACTTTGGGAGCATAAACTTCTGAATGATACCCACTTGGTATGTGAAATCCGTAGGCATTTCTGGGGTGATTTGGAGGACCAGCTGGTCTCCAATTTTATCAAGAGCTTAACGGTGCCCAGCCGCCGCCTTGCTGTACTGTAGCTTTTCCTGTTCCACACTCTGAGATCACCACTGTGCTGGGTTTGGGTTGCCTCTGCCTGATGCCCTCCTTCCTGAGGGCTTTGCCCAGTCCGTTCTTTCAAATGATACCTCTTAGGGATACCGGCCCTGGCTCCTGATGTGAAGTAGGCCACCCACAGCCCCCAACCCAACTATTATCACGCCATTTTGCTCTTCTGCTTGATTTTCTCTTTGGGGGGGTTGGGTTTGTTTTTTTTTTGTTTGGCTTGTACAATTGGAGCTATGGGAAAATGGTAGGATAGAACGGACTTTAGAGAGACAGTGAAATCAGGAATTCTGTTTCAGATGTTTTAGATATAAAATGTCTATTAAGTAGCATTTGCATAGTTGTGGTTGTGAAATTTAGAAAGAAGATTGGATTAAAGGTGAGGGTGTGGCAGCTATCAGGGTATAGATAGGATTTAAAGCCATGGGACTTGAGATTATCAGGAGACTGGCAGTAATACATTTTTTCCTTGATAAATTTGGAAATACAACAGTACATAATTGCCACTCGTAGTCCTATAACCTTGACTTAAATTACAGTAAGATATTTGGTGTATTTCCTTCCAGTTTTTTTTCACTATGCATTTAAATTTTTATGTTTTTAATTTTTCACTTTAATGATAGAAATTTCCAAACACATTCACAAGTAGAGTGGATAGTGTGACATGTCCCTGGGTGCCCATCATCCAACTCAGTAATCATTACATTTCTATATGTCAGGGCAAATATTTTATAAGGAAAGGTTCTTTATAAAAGCCCCAGCATTAAGAGCAAGCAGGATGGTAAATCGCTTAGAAATCACTGAGAATCACTAGAAAACCACTATGTTGCAGCCCCTAATGAAATAATGAAACTAGGCAATCGGGATCAATAGCTATGAAAACCACCAGGTGAAGGGTGGATGGGGAATTTGATGATGGATGGATGGGGTAATGCCAGTTGAAGTAATTGGTCAATCTTAGCATTGCTAAAGCTTGGAAAATCAGGTGTTATGCACCTCGTTATGCAATGCAGTCATAGGTAATACCAAATACCACCATGACGTGCATAGGTAATACCAAATACCACCATGATGTGGTGGTCTTGCTGAAAAGAGAAGAAATTGCAAGTTGGCACCCTTTAACCTACACTTGGAATTCGAATGAAGAAATCTAAGGATCTAATGTACAGCACAAGGACTTAATACTTGCAATACTTAATGGTATTGTATATTGAAAATTTAGTTGCTCTTCTAAAGGAAGGGAGGTAACTATAGAAGGTAACAGATATGCTAATTTCTTACATGTAGTAATCATTCACTATGCATATATATGTGTATCAGAATGTCACATTGTACACCTTAAATATATACAATGAAAAATCAATAAGAAAAGAAATTGCCCCTAAATCCAACCAAGCTTCTAGAGCTAATTACGGTTATAGGGAATATGATGATTAGAGGAAAATATCAACCATGGTTTCAGATCTGGATACAAATAGCCAAACCCAGAAAATGGGAAATTCTAGTAGAAAATTACAGAGAAGAGGCCAGGTGTGGTGGCTCACGTCTGTAATGCCGGCACTTGGGGAGGCCGAGGTGGGTGCATTATGAGGTCAAGAGATCGAGACCATCCTGGCCAACATGGTGAAACCTCGTCTCTACTAACAAATACAAAAGCTAGCTGGGTGTGGTGGTGCACGCTGCAGTCCCAGCTACTTGGGAGGCTGAGGCAGGAGTATTGCTTGAACCCGGGAAGCGGAGATTACAGTGAGCCAAGATCGTGCCACTGCCCTCCAGCCTGGTGACAGAGCAAGACTCCATCTCAGAAAAAAAAAAAAAAAAAAGACACGGTGGCTCACGCCTGTAATCCCAGCACTTTGGGAGACCGAGGCGGGTGGATCACACGGTCAAGAGATCGAGACCATCTTGGTCAACATGGTGAAACCCCGTCTCTACTAAAAATACCAAAAAAATCAGCTGGGCATGGTGGCGCGTGCCTGTAATCCCAGCTACTCAGGAGGCTGAGGCAGGAGAATTGCCTGAACCCAGGAGGCGGAGGTTGCGGTGAGCCAAGATCGCGCCATTGCACTCCAGCCTGGGTAACAAGAGTGAAACTCCATCTCAAAAAAAAAAAAAAAAGAAAAGAAAAGAAAATTACCGAGTAGAATATAATGACCCTCCTGTATTCACCTTTTAGCATTATTATTATTATTTTTTTTTCCATTTATTTATTTTATTGCATTTTAGGTTTTGGGGTACATGTGAAGAACATGCAAGATCATTGCATAGGTACACACGTGGCAGCGTGGTTTTCTGCCTTCCTCCCCATCACCTACATCTGGCATTATTATTTTTATTATTTTGTGAGGAAGTTTTACTCTTGCTGCCCAGGCTGGAGTACATTGGTGTGATCTCAGCTTACTGTAACCTCGACCTCCTGGGTTCGAGTGATTCTCCTGCCTCCGCCTCCCGTGTTGCTGGGATTACAGGTGTGTGCCACCATGTCTGGCTAATTTTGTATTTTTAGTAGAGACAGGGTTTCTCCATGTTGGCCAGGGTAGTCTTGAACTCCTGACCTCAGATGATCCGCCTGCCTCGACCTCCCAAAACTCTGGGATTACAGTCATGGGCCAGTGCGCCCAGCTGCATTATCATGTTTGAATATTATTTTACATTTGCTTCAGAATTTGTAAATGTAATATCACTCCAGGGCTTAATAGAGCTGATGCCCCTGGGTGCCTTTTCCCATTCTCACTGTCTTCCTTTGCTGCCAGAACGATTATTCTCATAGATATTTTCTAAATATTTATGAATCCATAGGCAAAACAGCGCATCGTATGCATCTGTGTTTTCATATGTAAGGCCAGTTAATTCAGTCTAACTTCTGTATGATATCTACCTGTATGATTATACCACAATTTGTTAACCATTTTCCTATTGATGGACATTTGTGTTATTTATATTTTCGTACTTATTCAAACATGGCTGTAATAAATATTTGTGAATTTGCTGCCTTGTGCTTTGACTAAATATGTAGGGGTAAAATTAAGTGATCCAAGCTTATGTGCATCTTCAGATTTACCTGATGGTTCTAAAACCATATCCAGAATGCTCTGAAGCCTTTACTGTTCCTAGATCTTTTCACCTCTATGTGAATTTAAAGATCAATGTATTAAAATTAGATGAAAAGAATTATAATTTTGATATGAATTGCATGGAATTTAAAGAACCGAGGAGAGTTTATATTCTTATGATATTGCCTTCCCATCTATGAATGCAGTATGTCTTACCATTTTTGAAGACTTTCTTCATGTCTGTCTATAATCTATATTTTTATATATTTGATTTATATATTTAAATTATGTATAAATTATCTATCTTGCATCTCTCTCTATATATACACATACATACTCACAGACACATATATGTTTTCGTTTGTTTGGTTTGGTTTTTTTGTTTGTTTGTTTGTTTGTTTTTTTTTTGAGACCTAGTCTTACTCTATTGCCCAAGCTGGAGTGCCGTGGCCCAATCTTGGCTCACTGTAACTTCTGCCTCCTGGGTTCAAGTGATTCTTCTGTCTCAGCCTCCCAAGTAGCTGGGACTACAGGCGTAAATATTTCTAGATACCTTTGAGTTTTGTGCTATGTGAATGGGGTAGTTTTTTCTCATATAATTTTGGATTGTTTATTTATGCATATAATATTAATTTTTGCATGTTGATCATTATCCAGCAATCTTCCTAAGCTCTTAATAATTCTAATACTTTGGTTTTAGATCTTCTTGGGTGTTCTATTTATGGTATCTATGTCATTTGTCAAGACCTTTTTGGCTCTGTCTTTCCAACCTACATAAATAAAGCATACAGATCTCTATATAGGAAAACTATATAATTTATAGATAAGTAAAGCTCTTGTACACAATATGTATAACATATATATGTTAATATAATATATAGTGATATGTAAAATATGTGTTTATATATTATGTAGATGCCATGTTTATTGCCTATTGTATTAGCTAGAGGACCAAGAAAACAATGATAAATAAAAGCAGTAATTGTGGGCTTGTCTTTTTCTATCCTTGACATTAGGAGGAGTCCATTTATAATTTCAACTTTAAGCATAATCTTTGCAATAGGATTTGGTAGATAACCTTAATAGGTCAAGAAAGTTGCCTACTATACCAACTTTGCTAAAAGCTTTTATAAAGAGCAAGTATTAAGTTTTATAAAATGCCTGGTCTTCATACATTGTTACAATTTTATGCCTTTGATCATTTAATGCAGTAAATTACCTTAAAAGAAGCTCTGGTTATGAATTGTTATTGGGTTTTTGGAATAAACATTATTTGATCATAATGTATTATTATTTTTAGACTGGGATGAATCCAGTTGGAAAGTGCTTTATTTGAGATTTATATATCTGTGTTCATAAGTGAGAATGGTTTATAATTTTCTCTTCTTAGAGTGTCATTGTTTGATTTTGTTACCAAGGTAATGCTACCCCCAGTGAGTCATGACTTTCTTTGTATATTCACTGAAAAAAATTATATAATGTGGAAGATTATCTTTTCCTTGAAAATTTGGTAAAATTTACCTGTAATCTTTTGCTTTTGGGATGTGTGTATTAGAAGAGGCAGCTTTGATCTTCACGCCTATTTATTTTATGGTTATTGGCTTATTCTGGTTTCTTTTTCTTGAGTCAATTCTGGTAACTTAAGTTTTTCTAGAAAATCATACATGTAATATACTATTTTTTGTTTCATTTTGCTTTTTCTCGTATAGAGCTGATTTATAGTTTATTCTTTTGATTTTAAAAATATGTCTAAACGAAAATACCATATGACCCAGCACTTCCACTACTGAGTATATACCCAAGAGATTTAAAAACAGGTGTTCAAACAAAAACTTGTAGATGAATGTCTGTAGCAATACTGACATTACCAGAGCCAAAAGTTAGAAGCAACCCAAATGTCTATCACCTGATGAATGAGTAATCAAAACATGGTATGTCCATACAACATAAAGTCACTTGTTTATGGGAAGAAATGAGGTACTAACACAGGCTACACCATAAATGAACTTTGAATAGTTTGTTTTTCAAATTCCCTTATAGCTACATCACCTTTGTTTTGTGTAGCATCTGTATTGCAATATCTGTGTTTTCCTGTGTCTTCCTTTTCCATCCATCTGTGTAGCTTGGTTTTAGGTTCCTCTTTTATAAACAGCACCTGGTTGGATTTTTTTTTTTTTTTTTTTAGATGTACTCTTGCTCTGTTACCCAGGCTGGAGTACAGTGGTGTGATCTTGTCTCACTGTAACCTCTGCCTCCCAGGTTCAAGCGATTCCCTTTGCCACAACTTGCCAAGCAGCTGGGACTGCAGGTGCATGCCACCGTGCCTGGCTTATTTTTGTATTTTTAGTAGAAATGGGGTTTCACCATATTGGCCAGGCTGGTCTCAAACTCTTGACCTCGTGATCCACCTGCCTGGGCCTCCCAAAGGGATCTTGGTTTTCTGTGCAGTTATATCACCTCAGTCTTTTAAAAAGCAAATTGAAGTACTTACATATATTGTGATAGGTTTTTTGTTTTTGTTTTTGCTTTTGTTTTTTTTGAGGTGGAGTTTTGCTCTTGTCACCCAGGCTGGAGTGCAATGGCGCGATCTCGGCTCACCGCAACCTCTGCCTCCTGGGTTCAGGCAATTCTCCTGCCTCAGCCTCCTGAGTAGCTGGGATTACAGGCATGCGCCACCATGCCCAGCTGACATTTTGTATTCTTAGTAGAGACGGGGTTTCACCACGTTGACCAGGATGGTCTCGAGCTCTTGACCTCATGATCTACCCACCTCGACCTCCCAAGATAGGTTTTAAAAGTCTAAATATATCCCTATCTTATTTTTTCACTATATTTTCTCTCTTTTTTTTCTCCTTTAGCTTTCTTATGGGTCAATCAAGTTTAGTTTATTTCTTCTATGTTCTGCACTGGTTTGGAGACAGTAGGTTGTTCTCTTTTTAGTGCAGTGGTTCTTAACTGGAGGCAGTTTTGCCTCCAAGGGGACATTTTATAACCTTAAAGAGCTTGGTACCATGTGACTGTTGGACTAATTGCCAAACGTCCACTTGGGGGCAAAATTGCCTCCAGTTAAGAGACATTTTTGGTTGTCAACTCTGGGGAGACATTTTTGGTTGTCACCTCTGAGGTGGGGTATGTGACTGGCATCTAGAGGTTAGAGTGTAACAATATTGCATTCTGTTATGCTTGGGACAGCCCTTCACCATATGGAATTATCCTGCCCAAAATATCAACAATGTTAAGGTTGAGAAACCCTTCATGATACAATGCCATGGATGTTAGCAGATATTATCTTTGTGTTCTGGCCTTATTAACGGAAATTTTTGTTTAATATGTTATAGTTACTTGAAGTCAGCATTTAAAAAGAATGGAAACTATTT
This sequence comes from Cebus imitator, assembly GCF_001604975.1. NCBI lineage: Eukaryota > Metazoa > Chordata > Mammalia > Primates > Cebidae > Cebus > Cebus imitator. The sequence continues at coordinate 1,442,542 of NW_016107661.1, forward strand.
GATCAGTTTCTGTGCTAAATTTCTTATATGCCTCAGTATTTATTATCTTTATTCAAAAGTCCACTTTGATGTTTTTTTGGCAAGGGTTGGTGGGTGGTAAAATCTCTTGGTCTTTCTATATCTAAAAATATCTTTGTTTCGCCTTCTCTGTGGAATCATAGCAGGTGGATCTAAAATATTACATTCATAGTTGTTTCTCCTGTTGTTCCATTGGCTCACATTCCTCATGAAAGACTTTCATCAAGTCTAAGTGTCTTTCTTTATAGGCAATAATATTTTCTTCTATGTAAGCCTTTAAGATTTTTAAAATTCTTTTTATTATGCAGTTTCTCTGGGATGTATCTAGGTGGACATTTCATTTATCTTGGTTGAAACTTTCAGAGAAACAATGTATTCGCAAGTCTGGAAAATTCTTCAAAATGATGTCTTCAAGGCTGGGCACAGTGGCTCATGCCTGTAATCCCAGCACTTAGGGAGGCCACAGCGGGCATATCACAAGGTCAGAGACCAGCTATGACCAACATGGTGAAACCCTGTCTCTAGTAAAAATAGAAAATTAACTGGGTGTGGTGGCACACCCCTGTAATCCCAGCTACTCTGGAGGCTAAGGCAAGAGAATCATTTGAACTAGGGAGGGGGAGGTTGCAGTGAGCCGAGACTGCACCACTGCACTCCAGCCTGGGTGACAGACCGAGACTCTGTCTCCAGGATAATGACAAGAATAATGATGTTGTCTTCAGTTTCTCCAGTTATGTTATTGTTGTTGTGTTTTTTTTTTTTTTCCCATTTCTGGGACTCCAATTATATGTATGTTGGAGCTTCTCAAATCCTTCTTATGGCTTACCCTTCTTTTATCTTTGCCCTTCTTTAGGGTACTGTGGATGAATTCTTCCATTATTCTTCCTGTGATCCCAATTTGGGTCCCATGCCTGCCCGTGAACCAGTCATGGGCTGGCCAGTTATATGTCACATGTCCACTCTAGCAACTGAGCATGCTGTGGTCTCACCCACAGTGCCTGAGAGTAAGTAACAAAAGGATGGCTCTTCAAAGTCTGAGAGGAATGCTCTAAGCTCCAAAAGGTAGAATGACACTAGGCAGGCAAAAACAGGAGATGTTCACTGCAAACATGCTGTGTTCTTGATCTAGACTTTTCTTGTCTTCACAGCCTTTCATCCTCGTTTCTTTTTGTTCTGTCGAGTCCAGAACATGTCTATTTATTGTTAAGGATCCTGAACCAAATGAATCAATCTTAGGTCTGCGTGATCTGTTTCTTGCACTGTGTTATTGGCTAATTGCTGGCCTCCCCTGCCAGACTATGCTGTCTCAGCTTTGGAGACTGTCTTCATACTTGAAGCTAAAATAAAGCATAACAGGTTATGAAGATCCTGAATTCCAATGTAATGCAAATACATACAAAAGGAAATCATGTGAAAGTTTATTTTTCTTGTACAGTTAAGGGGCTTCTTGGTAGAACACATTGTGATGCCTCAAGCTTATCTCAAAGGGATGTTGTCTAGATAGGTTTGCAGAGATCACAGAGATCCACCTTCCTCCATGTACAGTGGATGGAAGATCTTTTCTTTTTGACAGCATCTTACTCTTTCACCCAGGCTGAGATGCAGTAGCACCACCTCAGCTCACTGCTACCTCTGCCTCCTGGGCTCAAGCCATCCTCTCCAGTATCTGGGACTCCAGGCATGCTCCACCACACTCAAGTAATATTTTCTGTCTTTTTTTTTTTCCCGTAGGGATAGGGTTTTGTTGTGTTGCCCAGGCTGGTTTCAAACTCCTGGCCTAAAACCATTCGCCTGCCTCAGCCTTTCAAAGTGCTGGGATTATGGGTGTGATCCACCACATCTGGTCAAGGTGGAGGATCTTTGATGACCATATTACCAGAGACATTTGTTGTCTATGACATCCTTGGAAAAACAGGTCATCTGGATGTTTATCAGGCCATGTCAGCCTTCCTGGACCTTATGTTTAAATGCCCATTTTGAATGGTCTTAACTTCTTAATTTGTCTATAGTAGGGGGTTTGCTAAGTTCTTCCACACAATATAAACTCTAGGAGAATGGAAACCTCTGTCTTGTTTCCTCCTCTTCTTTCAGTGTCTGGAAGAATGCCTGGCAAAAAGTAAGAGCTCAATAGATGAACATTGATGGAATGAATAGAAATCTAGACTCCTATCAAGGCCATAAATAGCTATCAGTGAGAAGGAGGTGGGGAATTGGCAGAGAAGTCTTCTGTATTAGCTCATTCTCATGCTGGTATAAAGAACTACTAGAGACTGGGTAATTCATGAACAAAAGAGCTTTAATCGACTCCCAGGTCCACAAACATAGGAAGCATGACTGGGAGGCCTCAGGAAACCTACAATCAGGCGGAGGGGAAGCAAGGACCTTCTTCACATGGCAGGAGGAGACAGAGCAAAAGGGAATGGGCCACATACTTTTAAACCATTATGTCTCGTGAGAGCTCACTATCATGAGATACCAGCAAGGGGGATATCCACCCCCATCAACCAGTCACCTCCCACCCGGTCCCTCCTTCAGTTTGACATGAAGTTTGGGTGGGGGCACAAATCCAACCCATATCATCTTCCTAATCAATTAGCTAGACTAGCGAGGAAACTGAAGGATAATTGGTGTGCAGATGTCTGAGCATTCCAACTCTTCTCGCCTAATATCTCTGGAGAGTAGCAAGGCTTGAGAGGGTTTTAAACCTCCCTGGTTGTTTTTGCACATCATTGAGGTCTGTTTTAACAATAAGCTTCTGTAACCTCAATGAATGTTAACAGTCTATGGGTATCAGTTGACTCATCTGGGAAATGGGGTTCATAATGGCATTGACCTCATAAAACCTTTGGGGAATAGATTGAGGTGTATGAACATGATGCTTGGGGCCTGGCAAGGAGTGATCTTTACTCTGTGTGATGAAACTAAGTTTAGTAAATGCTCGTTTTTAGATACACCCTCCAAGTCCATATGAATGTGGGGAGAAGGGGCTGCTTTCACCTTATTGTATCTGTTATAACGTGACAAACTTTAGGACTCTGCTGTGTGCATCGTGATGTCTCTTAAAGCTTCCCTTCTGTTGTGTCATCTAGTAAATAGTTACTAAATATGTCCTGTGTGCTGGAGCTGACACTAGGCACTATGAAGATGATGATGAAAAAGATTCCAGGTCTTTGCCCACAAGGCATTTATAGTCTAGGGCATGAGGGAGCTGCGGAGCAATGATCAGGCCTATAAATAGATAATTGCAACTCTGCCATGAACGATGGGCACAGGATACCGTGAGGTATCACAGAACACATGGCACAGAGGCATGGAGCTGAGTATGGGATAGGGGTATTGGGAAAAGGCTTTCTGGGGGATGTGCTATTTCAACCAAGGCTTTTTGAAAGATGTGTAAGAGTTGGCCATGCAAAAAGGGCAGGGAAGAGCTGCTCAGGGAAAGGAGCAAAGCCTCTGAGTTGGGACAGAGTTTGGTTCATTGGAGGGTGGGCAGGTCGATAGGAGAAATGGAGCCCAGGGAGCAAGCTGGGAGTGGTATGAGCCGAAGCCGGGTTTCAGATGTCACAGACCATCCTCGTATAGCCTTTGAAGGATTTTGGTCTCAATCCTGTAAGCCATGCAAGTCTATTTAAAATTTTTTAGTGCACACATGTTTTAGTGCAGAGGTTGATGTGTAGACTCTGAAGTCAGGATGCTTGCATTTGGGTTTCAGCTTTGCCACTGAATAGGTTAGTTAACTCTCTGAGCCCAGTTTTCCCATCCTTAAAATGGGGATGTGTTTATGGCATAAGGATTTTTCCATTAGTATCAAAAAAGTGTGTGTGTGTATGTGTATATATGTGTGTGTATGTGCCTATGCATGTGTATTTGTGTGTGTGAGTATGCATATGTATGTCTACATATTTAATATGCAACCCATGATGTGGGGATATTGTTGTCTCCGTGTTACAGGTGACATGCTGTATGTGCATGGTTGACAAAGGTGCTTGGCATACCCCAAGCACAATTTTACAGAAATTTACACTAATCATTATGTGAACTATTGCCATTATTATTATGCCCAGGTTAAGCACCTTCAAATCCTTACATGGACACTCACACCTGTTCTGCCTTCAGAGATTGGAGTAGGCTGAGTGGTGCTCTTGGGTTGACTGGTGAGGTTTCCAGGTTCTTAATACCTATCTTGACCTGCTTTTTGAGACAGTATAAAAGACTTTGGGTGCATCTACTGAGGACATGGCAGGAAGAGAGGAGGTCCCAAATGCAGGGGCATTTAATACCCCAGATGGAGGAGAACAGGAATCACAGTTACAGAAGCTGCTGGATAAAACAGTGATAATTTGGATAAAACTTATGCAAAGAGAAGCCCCCAACCAAACTCCTCTAGAGGAACTCTGGAGCCTAATCCATCACTAGAAGGTAGAAATTAAGTACTTGCTGCTTATCTCTGGGAGAAGAGTAGCACATAGAGAGGCCCTGGGGGTCTGGGGGTCGCCACAACACACAGGGAGTGTTGGGGTGTGATTTATTAGAATGTGCACAGCTCTGTTGGCTTTTTGTCCTTTGAGCAGTGCTGGGAGCCAACCAGGCCCAGCTACTTTGCATACTAATAAAGATTGGTGCATGTAATTATTCAGCAGTCAAACTGTTATTCCTCAGAGATAAATCATCCCTGGTTTATTTACCCTTCTTCCCTCAAGTTATTTTAAGTTGCCTTTAATGCACCGCGTCTCAAGCTGAGTGGAAGTGGCCAACTACTTGCGTTTTTAAGACATTCTGAGGTGGCTAGTTTTCCATTTCGCTCCATTTATATTTTGGGGGGCTCTCCTAGGACCCCTTAACTCCATCCTCAGCTTGACCAGGTTATTATGTGTGCTCTGGCAGCAGGTATAATGACAGGGTGAGTTGACCAGGATCCCTTTTGAGTTGTTAGGAACTTTTGGAAACATGGGGTGATCTGAATCAGGACTGAGACTTACCTAGTTTCTTACATCATGGGGATTTAACAACCCTCCTTCAAACAAAAAGTCATATGGGAATGAGGCACTGGGAAAACCTGCTCGTCTCCAAGGGGACATGTGTGGACCATCTCTTCCACCAGGAATCTCTTCCTCCAGCCCATTTTTGGCCCAGTGGTAGCCATTTTTCAAAACCCAATATGTAAGCAACACATTGTATGTCATTGAAGAGTAGGCCAAATTATTAGTAAAGATAGGACAGAATAAATCACTTGGCTCCTGCAACCTTTGATCTTTGTTCTTGAAGGCTGTCTTCTCATCTTCTATCATGCTTTATATTCTTTCCATTAGCACCCAAACCAGCACCATCCACACATTAATGGATCTCTCAGATTTGTTTTTATTTCTTTAGTTTTAGACAGGATCTCACTGTCTTGTCCAGGCTAGGGTGCAGTGGCATCATCCTTGTTCACTGCAGCCTCATACTCCTGGGCTAAAGCTATCTTCCCACCTCAGCCTCCTGAGTAGCTGGGAGTATAGGCATGCACCACCATGTCCGGATAATTTTTTATATTTTTGCAGAGACAGTGTTCTCACTATATTTCCCATGCTGGTTTCAAACTCCTGGGCTCAAGCCAGGATCTCTCAGCTTTTAAAGACCTCTGTAATCACCAGTGAAACATGGACATTAGTACACAATTTTTTTTTGGACTAGCATCAAAATAAGAAACATTCAAAGACAAACAGAAAGGAGTCAACTAATAATCAGTGTAGGATTATTAAATGACTGAGCAATGAGAAGAGAAAGAGATGAACCTGACTCATAGGACCTCTCATCATCCCAACAAGGGGATGAAGGAAGCAAAGCTAGTGGGCTTTGAGCAATAACAGGATCACTTTGTGATTCCCCTGGGATACAATATCTGTGTGTGAGGCCTCTTGGCTTTGCTTATCATCATATGCAGAGTGCCTAGAACAGTTCCATGGAAACGCAATAGCTGCCTGATAAATGTTTGTTAGATGCATGAATTGATAGTGTTGCTTCTTTGTTTTCTTTTTCCTTTCTTTCTTTTTTTCTTTTTTAGACAGAGCCTTGCACTGCACTCCAGGCTCAACTATAGTGGCATGATCTTGGCTCACTGCAACCTCTGCCTCCCAGTTCAAAAGATTATCCTGCCTCAGTCTCCTGAATAGCTAGAATCATAGGTGTGCACCTCCATGCCTAGGTAATTTTTGTATTTTTAGTAGAGACAGGGTTTCACCATGTTGGCCAGGCTGGTCTTGAACTCCTGACCTCAAGCGATCTGCTACCTTTGGCCTTCCAAAGTGCTGGGATTACAGGCGTGGGCCACGGCTCCTGGCCACATTGTTTTTTAAGAAATGTTTTTAGTTTGGAATGTTCCAAAATTTAAGAAAATGTGTACAGGTGAGGAATTTGGCCAGCTGAAACACGTTTCCTGATATAGTATGTCTGGAAGTTGAGAGTGGAAATACAGTCCAAACCAAGCCTATTTCAGGGTGTCAGTGGCTCCAAATCACCAAGCACTGCCTTGCGTCTCCGTTAGCAGGAAACCTGCCCTCTTATTTCCCTGGTGTTCTCCTGTCATCTGTGCTGGGTGAGTCATGATGGAGAGAGGGTTTAAAACGTAGCCTGGGTGGGAGGGAGTTAGTCATTAAAAATGTATCTTCTCTGGGAGTTTGTTTTTAAAACTTTGGGCTAGAAAATATGTACAGGAATGTTTGGCTTTTAATAATTAAATCTTGCATTGTTTTAATTTTCTCCAGAGTGTCTCTCTGGAGGAAAATAAAGTTCCAAATCCAATGTTTATGTCTTTCCTAAAGCATTGGCTGCCACATGAAATGAGTTTTGCTATTTTTTGTCCATGATGGTTGATTTGTCTCCAGGGGGTACCCTTTTGAATTTGCAGGAAGGGCTTAATGTTCCGTGAGAGTGGGAAGGAATCATTGGAGCAGGGGGCAAGAGGACATGGATGTTTTTAATGTAGGAGGATGCAGGATTTAGAGTTGGATTTCTCCAGCCGTGGCCTAATCCTACTCTGTAGGTGGCCAGCATCTTTCCTTTACCTCCCTCCACTTCACACACAGGCCATTTTCAGCAGGGAGAAGAAGCCAGGCATCCTGTGTAAAACCAATTATTTGTGTGAATGCTCAAGGCCGTCTCCCTCTTTCCATCTCCCACCCAGGGATGTTCAGACATGTGGAAAAAAACATGGAAAACAGCCAGCATGCCAAGTCAGGATCTGGATTTTTCATGGCTCTCCCATTCCCAGGCAGCACAAGCCTCATGACTGGGGAGCTTTTCTTCATGACCCCATCAGTAAGACTCACACCTGGAACCATCTCAAATTCAGCCAAGCCCCCTGTAAACAGACAGAGGAAGACTGGGACTAGGCTGCTCTGCTGTGTACAATTAGAATCTCTGGGCTTGGCTGCAGCTGGTTTTGGGAAAGAAACTTGTTTCTGTAATTTCTGCTTCTGATGTGTTTGTAAATGACTTTGTAAGGCAGTTCTTTCAGAGCCTCAAGGAAAAGGGCTTGCATTTTCTCAGAGCTGAGGTGTCTTGTGCCGGGAATAGGGGACATGAGTGCCTTGATCATGAAGGCAGTTGGACCCAGATGTAGTTCAGTAACCACTAAAGATGCCAGGTCGTAACTGGATAGCTAACATCTATGTCTGCCATCTGCAAGGAACTCAGAGAATCGTTGAGATAGGCTAATATCCTGCCTCCCCTAATCCTCCAGCTATAGGCACAGTTTCCAGGGAAGGTAAAACTGGCACCACGTGTGGCTCTGAGGTTTGCTAGTGTTGCATCCTTGTTCTGAAACCTTCTATGAGCAGGAACAGCCTCATCTGTTAAATAGGAATGGTGCTAGCACTTTATTGGGCTCCTTGAGGATTCGGAAAACCTGTGTAAAGGACATGGCACGACACTTGCTACTAAGATGCTTGACAAAGATTTATTAGGAAGGAAATATAGTAGTAGTTAAGAATGCCATTGAAATCAGACAGACTTGGGTTCAATTTCCAACTCTGTACTTAATACTATTTGTGACCTTGAGGATGCTATTTGTAAGCTTTCTTTTCTGTTCTTTGGTAGGGACGGTCATACCCACCTTAGATGAAATTTGGCAATGTTTCAAAGTGTCCACCACTTGGCAAATTGTTGCTGAAAGAGAGAATAAATGAAGGAATTGAGTTGCTGTCCATATCAACCACGATGCTTGTTTCTTGGGCCCCTCCTGAAATCTCTTACTTTCTGAAAGCCCAAAGTAGTCAGACAGGGACTGGTTGAATGGAGACAGAAACACATTCTCTTCTGCACTTGAACTTTTATGACTTCATTCATTCAGTTAATTCATGTATTCATTGTAACTTCATTTATTCATTGGAAAATACGTATCAAGCAGATGAAGTGTGAGACTGTGTCTTAGGTATTGGAGATAAAGGACAAAAAGACATAGTCCCTCCTCTCAAGTTCAAAACAAAACATTTTAAGCTTCTGTATACATAGATTCCTCTGATAATTCAATTAAAAACATGGTTTCTCTCTCAAGCAGTAGGGTGGGAGAGAATAATCTGTACAAACATTTCGTTTATAATTTCAGGCTATTAGATCCACCTGCATCCAGCTGGATCTGTACCTTGCATCTTTTTTTTTTGCATATGTCATTTTTTATGGAAATAAATTCCTACTTCTTTAAGAAGCTGACCCCCTCCACCTCAACTATATGTCTTCCAGGTTCCAGGAGCTGGTATGGTTCATAAATACTCCCCCTTACATACAAACAGATACCTGTTTACCCCACAACACACGCCACCTACCATTGGTTGTTCCAGTGGTATATCTGGCACAAGCTTGGCCCCTAAGAATCCATCTTGGGGATACTCAAACCGAGCCTGGGAGAGGGCCATTTCTCTCTGAAAGAAGCAGCTATGAGTTGAGAGGCTTGGGAGCTGCCATGGGCCACCATGTCTAACTTTTGGAAGAAATAAGTCTGTCATTATTGAGAATGAACCCAGAGTTGTCATAGAAAAGCGAAGAACAGAGTGAGAGCAAGGGGAGGAATGAGAACAAGAACAAGAAAGAGAGCAAGAGAGAACATGGGCCATGGCAGTGTTTGAGGCTCTTGTTTAACTTGTTCTTGAGACCCAACGAAATTATGTCCCTACCCAGGATTTGGATATTCAACCCCATAATAGTTTCCATGAGTCATCATGTTCTACTGTTGCCTAACCTTGCTAATGTTGAGTTTCCCTCTCTTTCAACCCAGAACAATCTTGATGAATACAGCATCTGTGGATCCTTTTCTGGGCTCCAGTGAGAGAAAGATTAGAAAATGGGCTCTGATGGCTTTGTGTAATCAGTGCCATGATAGAGAACACAGAATGCCAGGCAGCATAGAGAATGGGTGCATCATCAGGAATTCCACAAAGAGTGGCTCTGTGTGTTATTTTGGGAAGAGTAAGGAATGGTTCTTCTGTTCTTTGATCAGTGCGAATGTGCCTGAATATGACCTAATTGAGATGAACCAACCTGGCTTAGTCAACTGGCAGAATAATGAGAATTTAAAACAGATATTCATGGTGGGATGTTTTATCACTCACTTCCTTTCACCTCCCAAAGTATCCTAGGGTGAGTCTTCAGCAAGACAAATGGATGATCTTGGCCTGTATGTGTCGATTATAACATTAATCCATCTCTCATCCTCCCAGGCCACCTCCTGACATTTCCTGTTTAACAGCAAGCCTCATTAGCTAGGTATGTCAGGCTCTTTTCTTGCTGCATTCTTCCATAGGAAAATAGTGTCTTCTTCATTCAGGAGTTGAAATTCATCTGACACCTGGTATTCTACGGTATACATATAAAGTCCATGCAATGAGATCTTTACACTAGTATCTCCCATTTATGAGGTCACTGCAATCTATTGGGTGCTGTATCAGTTTTCTTATATTTTTACAGTTTCCATTATTCTTCACAGTGGCTCTGTGAATTATGTGTTATTGTCTTTGGTTTCAGATGAGCACCTGAGAGAGTAGGACATGTATCCAATAGGTGTTGGGTCTCTGACTCAGGCCCGTTGGACTATACAGCCTGTATGCTGAAGGGTCGTGACTTTGTTTCAGCGCCCTTGTATCTTCAGCACCGGGGACAGCTCCCGGGTGGCTGGATGACACATCCAGGCGTCTGAAGATGCATGTGAGAGATTATAAGCTCCCACGATATTCCTACTCAGAGATGTGTGAGTTTATAGTTAAAGCTTATATGACAGTGGAGAGGATTCTATTTTGTCACTTTGCAGATGTAGAAACTGAGGCAGTAAATTGTGGATCAAGTAGCCCTATGTCATACAGCCTGTAAGGTCTTAGAGCAAAGCTTGGCATCCGTGCTTTTATTTGTTGCTTCCATTGCACTCTCTGTTAAAGGTAGGGATGGCTGCCTTCTTCTGCTAATGCCATTGATATGGGTCTCTTCATGTGCTGCTCTCCAGCCTTGCAAGGTTGCAGGCCTCCGAGAGGAGGGGAAGAAACTTTGCTGTGGCTGCCTCTGTTATGATAACACAAGTCACAAGGCTGCCCTAATTGTCTGTATTATGAGGGTGGCAGGCCTGGCACATGGGTTCTCTCAAGGCAGCTCCCCAGTTAATCTTTTCTTCTCTGATTAAGGCTCACGTCCTGTGATTGTTGTGGTTGGGGACGTTTGGTGCACAGGATGTTTTAAAGAGTTGCGTGCAGCAGAGTGAGTGGAGGAATTTGGGGTTAACCATGCTGACATTGCCTCAGACATGATCACTTTGTGGTTTGGAATATCTGAAACAACATGGTGTCCATTACCGGCTCTGTGTCCCTGGGGACCCATGATGTTTGCTGGGCTTGTTGGCAATGGTTGCATTTGTGTGCCAGGCAGGGCAAGAGCTGTTGCAGCTGCTGCAAGACCTGGGGGAGCCAGAAAGGGATGAAGGGGCCTCTCTGTCTTGGTATAAGCAAGAAAAACATTAGATTGTGCTGTGTGTTAAGTTTCCTTTCACCCATTAAAAACATATTTATTGCAAAATTATCCTGGACCAGTTCTTGTACCTGAGCCTAGGATTAGGACAAGGAGACATGTCCTAACAAGTGGGAAGCACAAGGAGACATGCCTCTGGACTCCCAGGCATTTGATCTGGAAGGGGAGAGAGTGAATAATCAAATTATTACAGTATTGAATGCATAATTGCAGACGAGAGATTCTCTGCAGGCATGGGACAATTTATTAATTTGATGTAGTAAACAGATAGCATTTGCCCCATGCATGCCATTATTCTAAATGATTTCTAATAGTAACTCATTTAATCTGCAGAATAACCCTGTGAAGTAGGTATTGGTATTAGTCATTGTTATCTACATTGCACAGATGAGAAAATGGAAGCACAGAGGGGTTAAGTCACCCAAGGTCACACAAGCTAGTAACTGTTAAAGCTGAGACCTATACCCATGTTGTCTTACTTCAGAGTTCATGCCTTTAATCTCAGGATACCACCTTTCACCCAAGAAAATACACTGGAGGACTTTTTCTCTGTTGGGGGTTTGGACAGGCTTCCCTGTGAAGTGACATTTGGGGTGTGATTCAAAGGAGGAAGAGGTGATGAAATAAAGAGCCTTAGGTGGCAGGAACAGTACAGGCAAAGGCCCTGTGGTCATAGGGAGCCTGGAAGAAGTCCAAGGCAACTTGGTTTGAGATAGGACTGGAGAAGTGTACTGGAACCAAATCTTGGAGTCCCTCGCATGCCTTAGTAAGGATTTTTTTGGTCTTTATTCTCAGGAAAATGGGAGTTTATTAAAAGGTGGTAAGCAATCAGGTTTGCTTTTTGAGGAAGATTATGGTGAATACAGGCATCCATGTGAATCTAAAGGACCCAGCACCTGACAGGATGGAGACTTTCAGGGAAATGATGATGATGATGATAACTGAAATAGTAATGTCCTAAATAAGCAGCGAATAAATAGAGGCTGAGAGACCTGCTGTGGATTAGTTGGTTCTCACACTGCTAAAAACAAAGTCTCGGATAAAAAAGTTATCCCGAGACTGGATAATTGATACAGGAAAGAGGTTTAATTGGCTTACAGTTCCTCATGGCTGGGGATGCCTCAGGAAACTTACAGTTATGATGGAAAGGGAAGAAGGTGTGTCCTACATGGCGGCAGGTGAGACAGAAAAGTGAAGGGGGAGGATGCCCTATGAAACCGTCAGATCTGGTGAGAGCTCACTCTCTATCGTCAAAACAGCTTGGGCGAAAACTGGCCCCATGATCTAATCTCCTCCCACCAGACCCCTCCCTCAACATCTCAACACCTGGGGATTCCTTTTTGAGATGAGATTCGAGTGAGGGCACAAAGCCAAACCATATAATACTAAATCCTTTATTAGCAATACCTCATTTCGTTTCCACAGCCACCTTTAGGAGATTAAAAATATTATATTTATCATATAAACAAGCGCTCTAAGGTTTAGGGAATTTCAGCAGCTGGTTGGCATGACAGACTGGCACCTGCCAGGCCCAGTTATTGCGTTTAGATCTGATTCCAAAGGTTGGGTTTTCACACTTGCTCATGAACTCTCATCTCAAGAGCAGAGGGAAAGGTATGTGAGGCCTCTCAGAGAATGACTCTTAGAGGCTGGTGTCCTAGGGGCTTTTCATATTTATATGAGCTCACTTAATTCCCATAACAGCTAGGTGACTTACGCGTTATTTTTCCTGATGTGTAGTGTAGGAAATGGAAGCTCAGATGAGTTGCCTGTGGTCACGTGGTTTATATATAGCAAAGTCCAGATTTTAATGGAGTCTGTATTTTAACCCAGTTCGTCCGGCTGCAAGGAAGCCAGTGGTTAGATCACCTGAAGAAATTTCCTGGCTCGCTCTGATTTGAATTCTAGTTTTTAATGCGGCTTCCTTTGCCAGAAACACTTGTCTCTACCCAACTTCCATCCCCACTCCATTTCTGTGCTGCAGAATCCAAGCTGTTTTTAAATATTGGGAGTCATATTTTTTCAGGGAGATTGAACCCACCTCCAAAGGCTGTATCATGATTGGTCTCTGTCGAAATCCTTGTAATGCATGCTGGTGGTTAATCTGAGAATAGTCGATGTGTCTTGACTCTGGCAAGTGAGAGGTAAGGAAAAGTCTGCTGGGGAGGGGATGTGCAGAAAGGTTTCCTTTCCTTTAGGTAATCATCCAAAACTTTTCTCTAGTTGAGTCAACCGACCCTGAATGAACTTACTTCTGGATTTCTTGTTCTGTGTGACCATACTGACTTTGTATTTGCTGAAGCCATTTAGGGATAATTCTTTTGTTGCTTGAGGCCAAAGGTACTTTAAATGATATGCAGCCTTTTGCATTCATCCTCAGTAACCCTTGAGGGATTGGGGAGAGAGAAAACGTAGGATGAGGAAGGGAGCCAGGGAGCCAGGGAGCCAGTAGTTAAGTACATGAATGACGTTAAGGGACCTTTAGAAGCTCTTCTTGCCGTTTGAGCCACAGAGATTGGTGAAACTTGCTCTTCTTTGATTGCTGCTGTTCTTGAAGTAAAATGGCATTTCCCCTGTCTGAGCTAATCTGGGTTTTGGTCTCTAAATTCCTCATCTTGTTGCCTGTTTGTTCCTAAGGAGGGTGTCTGTCTCTCCAAAGGATGCCTCTTTTAAGGTTCTAAAAGCCCAAACTAGTTGATCTGGAAATGCCCAGATCTGTGTTCTTTAAAAAGGCATATTCTATAAGGAGCTGCGAGGAATGCTGCCCACACAGCAACTGGGTATAATTTTGTAGATAAGTTCTTGCCCTATGTCTTTGTGGTGTCTGGGGACACAAAGTGCCCACAGCGTCACAGAGGGACTTGTGCAACCTGACCTCCTGCCTGGGATATTGGCTTGGTTTTGTCCAAATCGATAAGGGCTAGAACTCTGAGGGCTTGATTTTATGGACAGTGACCTCACTGTCCAAAGACTCGATCTGCACTGACTCTCCTTGTTGGAAGTGAGGAGGAAACCCAGAGCATCCAGATTGCTCTATTCCAGTGACCTCTCTGGGAGACAGAGGAGATGTTCTGACAGACCTCAGGTCTGCTGAGCTTTTTCAGGTTTTAGAAAGCTCATTCATAGGGTTCTTCCTTAATTAGGAGGTAAAGAAAGGTGACAAAATGTGAGTGTATGTGCTCCATAAATTCACTGGGTAGCCTGGGTAATTCCTGCACTTGCATCATGACTCAGCCAGGAGCCACCTTGAGTTCTCTTTGCACAGCAGTGCTAGGGACTGTCTTGCATTTCCACCACATCTGTCTATAGACATAAATGGGATCCCTTGCAGGGATAGCCTTGGTTCTTCACTCTTCTCTGTCTTTTGCCATGGGTCCTTGCTTTGCTTCCCTACTGTGGATCTGTGCACAGTCATGTAACTTGGTTTGGCCAGGGGCTCAAGGCAGAAATGATACTGTTCCGATTCCAAGCTCAGACCTCAAGAGGCTCTGCCTGTCTTCCTCCACTGCCTTGAGCTGCTCCAATCACCATGAGAAGAACTTGCCCATACCAATGACTGGTCACTGGAAATGGATAAAAAGACCATGAAATTGAGACACGCTTGGTTGAGGCCAGCAGAGACCAAAAGCCAGCCAGCATCAGACATGTGAGCAAGGCCGGGTGTGAGGGCAGAAGATCTGGCCAACCTGGGTGGGACCTTAGATGTGTGAATGATAAACCCTTACAGTCAACTGTCACTGAGGGTCGGGTGTTTGTTATATAGCACTACTGTGGCAGTAGATGACAGAGAGAAGAAAGATGTGTTTAGTAACAGTTTTCATTTGTCACCTCTGCAAGAGTATAAACTGTTTGTGGGTAAGGAAATAACAGCCGTAATAATAGGAAGAATTGTAATACTATATTGTACACACCACGCTGCGTGATTTATCTCTATAATCACATCAGCCTCATAAGAAACTATTATAGTCACTGCGTCACAGACATTGGAACAGAGACTTAGAGGAGCAGTGAGCCAAGGTCACATAACTAGTAGACATCTCAGTGCCTTGAGCATCCAACACAGAGGCAAGCACAGAGTTGATGCCAAAATATCTGTTGGATGAATGAGTAACTATACTTCCAGTTGCATTTAGTTGAATAAGCCCGAAGCCGATTAAAGTAAAATGGTACATCTGCCTGAAGTGAACATAAATGCGAAAGATAACTTTCCCTGCTTCTCCGATCTTTTGCTGAGGCAGCCTCTTTGTTTCGCGAAGGCTCAGTGGCTTACATTTAGCCATTTTGCCTCATTCCTTGGTAATGCATTAACACTAACCATTAGATTATTGTGACAAACATGAAAACATACCCTGTTGTGTGCGTTTTTGAAACAGCCCTATAAATCAGGTCTGCCTTATTTCAAAATCTCATTCAATTACAGAGAAGCTATACCTTGTGGACGATTAAACTGTAAATTGTGGGTGTCCACTGGGCGCCTAGATTACTAATATGTTCCCTGCCATAACTTACCTCTGTCCCCACCATATATTGTCCATGCTTACTCAAGGATGGGGACATTCAGCTGACATGCACCACATTGAAGGATATTTATGGTGTATCTCAAACTCGAAATATCTTCTTCAAGGAGATACCGATACATCACGAAAACTCTTAAGATGTATTATGCTTCTCTAAGTGGAAAAGTCCACTTGACTGATCTCTCTTTTTTTTTTCCTTGCCAGTGCTCAGGTATTGGGACATAGAATGATGAAATGTGACCTTTCTTGTTTTCTGCAAAAATAATCAACGTGCTGTCTCTTCTAGGTCAAGGCATGAAGGCTAAAGGCTTGCCTTCTCCATGATGAGTTTCTCAGTAAAGCAAGCAATGTGCTGGGCACGGGGCAGCTTTGGGAGGTTTTGAGATGCCTGTTCCTGAATGAGAAGCCTGGGGCTGTGAGCAGCAGTGCTGGTGCTGGCTACAAGGGCTTCCTTTCACTGGCCCAAAGCAAATAGTGAGAGAAGGGGGTTTAATTGCATTTGCTGATTCCCTGCTCCCTTAACAAATATTTGTTGAGTGGTGCAGTGTGCCAAGGCCACTTAATAACCATCACAGCATAGCTGTATTTGCCTAATTCTTCACAGTTTATAAAGTATCTACTAATTCTCTCATTTGCTCCCTATTAAAAAAAAAAACTCATGAAGTGGGCAGGGCAGGAATAATGATACTATTTTAAAATCACCAAGGATGATGTCTGGTATTAATTTAGTAATTACTATACACCAGGGATTCCATTTCACGTTTCACATGTGTTTTCCTATTTAAATTTCACATAAACCTTTGGAAGCAGGTAATATTATGGGGCTCTTTATATTTTTATTTTTAAACTTTTACTAGGTTGGTGCAAAAGTAATTGAGGGTTTTTCCATTAAAAGCAGTGGCAAAAAGTGTAATTACTTTCGTGTCAACCTAATAAGCTTAGGGGTGCAAGTACAGGTTTGTCACATAAGCAAACTTGTGTCATGGGGATTTGTTGCATAAATTATTTCATCCCCCAGGTATTAAGCCTAGTATCCACTAGTTATTTTTCCTGATTCTCTCTCTCCTCTCACGTTCCACCCTCCGATAGGCCCTAGTGTGTATTGTTCCCCTCTATGTGTCCAACAATTGTGTGAAAAAAAGCTCAACATCACTGATCATGAGAAAAATGCAAATCAAAACTGCAATTAGATACCATCTTGCACCAGTCAGAATGGCTGTTAATACTAAATCAAAAAAATAACAGATGCTGGTGAGGTTGTGGAGAAAAAGGAATGCTTATACACTGTTGGTGGGAGGATTGTAAATTAATTCAGCCATTGTGCAAGATAGTGTGGTAATTCCTCAGAGGTCTAAAGACTGAAATACCATTCTGTCTTTGAAAAGAGAGCCGCAGTGAACATAGGTGTCCATGTGTCTTTATAATAGAATGATGTGTATTTCTTTGGGTACAAACCTAGCAATCCCATTGGAAATTGGGCCTCAAGGAAGCTCAGAGACTTGTCCCAGATTGCATGACCATCACATGGCAGATTTTGGATGCAAACCCAGGGCTCTGCCCCTAAAATGTCTAAGCCCATCATCCCTGGTCACCTCCCTCCCAGCGCTGGAACTTGGGTTTGCTCGCTTCTGATACAGCTTTTCTCTGAACACCAGGATGAGCTCAGGGATCCCTCCTGGCAGAGGGAGCTCTATTAGCAACAGAAAACTCTTCACTCCTGTGATTTTGCCTCAGTTTTCCTGTTTGGCTGTCAAAAATTAGAAATTCCTGGAGGTGCTTTTCTATCTGAGAAGGTTAGGGAGTCTTGTAGAAAGAGCTCAATTTTCAATGACTTTCATGAATCTAGCAGAAAAGTTAAAAGTAGTAATTGATAATCTTTTAATTTCTTATCATTTTCAAAAAGCGTTTCTTGTGTGATATAGTTTTCTTTTCTCCTGTGAATTTATCTTTCTGCTTCCACTTTTACTTGATTATCTCAACGAGGCCATCTTTTTTTCTTAATATTTTAAAAAATGTTTAATTTCAGTAGTTTTGGGGGAACAGGTGGTTTTGGATTAGTTCTTTCATGGTGATTTCTGAAATTTTGGTGTACCCATCACCCAAGCCAGGTACACTATACCAAATGTGTAGTCTTCTATGTCTCACCCCCTGCCACCCTTCACTCTTAGTCCCCAAAGTCCATTTTATCATTCGTGTGCTTTTGTGTCCTCACAGTTTGTTTCCCACTTATAAGGGAGAACTTAGAATATTTGGTTTTCCATTCTTGAGTTACGTCACTTAGAATGATGTCCTCCAGTGCCATCCATGTTGCTGCAAAGGCTGGTATTTTATTTCAACACGGCACTCTTTCTAATAATTGGGAGGTCTTCAGTAACTACTACTAACAATAATTCTTCTTTGCAAAAAGATTTGGTACTCCTTGAAGGGCATCCCACAATCAGCATTTTATTTGATCCTCACAACCACTATGTCAGGTAGATAGATATTTTTGACCATCTGTTCACAGATGAGAAACTCGAGGTAGAAGATGCTGAGAGTCTTTATTTGAGGTACAGATAACTCCTGTGGTCAGTTGAATGCTTAATCAGAGTTCTTCACTCTTCTGCACAGTGTCATGCATCTACACTTTCTCATGACCTGGTGATAGGCAGAGTGGACTTCTTTTCGGTATTGGCCATGTGACTTGCTCTGGACAATAGGGTATGATCGAATACGATGCATACACAGGGTAGGCATTTCCTTACATAGTGGAGGCTTCTTTCATGTGACTCTGCTGTTGTCGTCATCCTTGTGAATAGCTGCTGTTCTTTAAGCCTGGGGCCAACAGATTCAGTCTATCTTAATAGACAGAGGCCAAATCAAGTACAGTGATTAAGAATGCATGTGAAGCTTGCGTGGATCCAGTGTGCAATGAGAAGCACAGCCAGACCTGATGTTTGAAGTGGGGCTGCCCAACTGAGCCCAGCCTAGGTCACCCAGTCTCCAGCTGAGCCACAGACACATACGTGAGAATAAATGAGGGCTCTGTTAAGCCACTGAGTTTTGATGTGGTTTGTTATATGGGTATTATTGTAATTATAGGTAGCATAAACTCTCTTTAGATGTCAGCTCCATGAAGCCTGGGCTACTGTGAAACACAAGGCTTGGAAGAGACAAAATCAAGTACAGTTATTAAATGCATGGAGTTTTGAATGAGACAAACGTGGATTTGATGCTATTTACAAACTGTGGTAAACTTTCGGTTCTGGCCGGGTGTGGTGGCTCACGCCTATAATCCCAGCACTTTGAGAGGCTGAGGCAGGTGGATCACCCGAGGTCAGGACTTCAAGACCAGCCGGGCCAACATGGTGAAACCTCATCTCTATTAAAAGATACAAAAATCAGCTAGGACGTAATGGTGGGCGTCTGTAATCCCAGCTACTTGGGAGGCTGAGGCAGGAGAATCAGTTGAACCTGGGAGGCAGAGGCTGGAGTCAGTGAAGATCACACCACTGTGCCTCAGCCTAGGCAACAGAGTGAGACTCCATCTCAAAATAATGAATGACTGAATGAACTTTCTGGCCTTATTGCCTCCATATGTATAATAAAAAACAATTCCCAACTTCATAAAATTTCTCTAAGGATTGACTGAGATCATGTGTATAATAAATGTTAGCTGTTACAAAGATGACCTCAAGTAATATATGTTGAATACGTTTTATCCATTAAAAGCGTATAATTCAGTAGGTTTAGTGTATCCAGGGAGTTGGATGGCTGCCACTCATACTTCATTTTAGAATCTTTTTATTATTAACCAAAATAAGCCTCCCACCCATTAAGCAGTAACTCCTCATTTTGCTCACTTCCACCAGGCCCTGGCAATTACTAATCAGTTTTCTGTCTCCATGGACTTGCCTATTCTAGATAATTCATATAGAAGAAATCATAGCATGGGCCTGGCTTCTTCCACTTTGCATAAAGTTTCAAGCTTCATCTCTGTTGTGGTTTGAGTCAATACTTCATTCTTTTTTATTTCTGAATAATATTTCATTTTATTTTATTTGTTTATTATTTGTTGGACATTTCGGTTGTCTCCATGTTTGTCTATTAGGAATAGTGCTACTATGAACATTTGTGAACGCGTTTTTATATGGACACTTGCTTTTGTATCTCTTGAATGTATATTTGGAAGTACAGCTGCTAGGAGGGATGCTGACTGTTTCTTCCCCCATGAACTGAGAAACCGCCGATCTGTTTTCCAAAGTGGCTCTACCATCGTACATTCCTATTCCCACCAACAATAAATGAAGCTTCCAATTGTTTGCACATCATCACCAACACTTGCTACGATCAGTTTTTGTTTTTATTTCCTAGGATCCTAGTGGATGATTTTTTTCTTTCTTTTTTGTTGTTGTTGTTTTTAAGATGGAGTCTCACTCTTTTGGCCCAAGCTGGAGTGCAGTGGCATGATCTCAGCTCACTGTAACCTCCACCTCCTGGGTTCGAGTGATTCTCCTGCCTCAGCCTCCTGAGTAGCTGGGATTATAGGCGCCCACCACCACGCCCAGCTAATTTTTGTATTTTTAGTAGAGACAGGGTTTCACCATGTTGACCAGGCTGGTCTTGAACTCCTGACCTCAGGTAATCCACCTGCTTTGGTCTCCCAAATTTGTGGGATTACAGGTGTGAGCCACTGCCCCTGGTCCTAGTGGATGTGAGGTAGTATCTTACTGTGGTTTTGATGTGTATTTCTCTAATTACTGATATGTTGAACATTGTGTGTGTGCTTGTTGGTCATTTGTAGGTCTTTTTTGGGGATGTGTCTGTTCAGATTCTTGGTCCATTTTTAACTGGGTTATTTGTATTTTGATATTGAATTGTGAGAATTATTTATATGTTGTGGATCCTAGTCCTTTATCAAATGTATAATTTCAAATATTTTCTCCCGTTCTATAGGTTGTGTTTGTGTTGCTATTAGCTAACTTTCCTAATGTTATTATTTTCAGCATAAAATGTTAAATTTTTATAAATCCTAATTAGCCTATTCTTTTCTTTTGTAGTTTGTGCTTTTATTGTCATATGTAACAAGGCTTTACCTAAGTCAAGATTGTAAAGCCGTACTGCTATGTGTTCTAAGGCTTTTGTAGTTTTAGCTCTTACATTTTGGTCAATGATCCATTTTGAGTTCATTTTAATATATGGTGAAAAAGGAGATCCGACTTCATTCTCATGTATGCAGTTATCCAGTTCTGACATCATTTGTTGAAAAGATTATTCTTTTCCCATTGAATGCCTGTTATACCCTTGTCAAAAATCACTTATTCATAAATAAAAGTATTTATTTATAGTCTGTCAGTTTTAGGCCATTAATCTACATGTATCAATCCTTAGGCTAGTAGCATTCTATCTTTGTTATTGTAGCTTTGTAGAAATATTTTAAATTGGAAAGTGTGAATCTCCAACTTTATTTTTAGTTTTCAAGATCGTTTTGACTATTCTGGATACCTTGTATTTTTCATTGAATTTCAGAATCAGCTTGTCAATTTCAGCAAAAATGGCAATTGGAAATTTAGTAGGGATTGTGTTCAATCTGTAGATCAATTTGAGTGGTACTTGCATTTTAGTATTGTCTTCCAATCCATGAATGTGAATTTTCTTTTTATTTCAGTTCCTTTAAATTTCTTTGAACAATACTTAATAGTTTTCAGCATGGAAATTTTACCTTTCTTTTTTTATGTTTATCCTCAAGTATTTTCCTAAGTTTATTTTAAAACGTAAGGTTATTCCTAAGTTTATTCTTTTTTATACTATTATAAAGGAAATTGTTTTCTTAGTTTCATTCTGAATTGTTCATTACTAGTGTAAAGGATTCCAACTGGTTTTTACAAATTAATCTTATATCTTGCTACTTTGCTAAATTTATTAGCTCTAATACTTGTGTGTGAGTGTGGATGTGGGTATACGGGTGTGGATTCTTTGTTTTTTCTGTATTCAAAATCTTCTCCACAAATATAGATATTTCTACTTCTTCTTTTCCAATCCAGATGCCTTTTTTAAAAAAAATTATTTATTTTACGTTAGGTGCATACTATATCTGGCATTTCTACCCATGTTATCCCTCCCCAACCTCCCTCCCTCCCCGCTTCCCACTCTCTCTCCCCTACCCCCCAACTGCCCACAGTGTGCGATGCTCCTCTCCCTGAGTCCACATGTTCTCATTATTCAACACCCACCTATGAGTTAGAACGTGTGGTGTTTGGCTTTCTGTTCTTGTGTCATTTTGCTGAGAATGATGGTTTCCAGATTCATCCAAGTCCCTACAAAGGACACAAACTCATCATTTTTTACGGCTGCATAGTATTCCATGGGTGCCTTTTATTTCTTTTTCTTGCCCAGTTGCTCCAGCTTGACCTCCAGTGTAATGGTGAATAGCAGAGAAGACAGTACACATCCTTGCCTTGTCCCTCATCTTAGGGGAAGCCATTTAGTCTTCAGCCATTGCGTATGATGCCACCTGGGAGTGTTTTCATGGATTCCCTTTACCATTTTGAAAAAGTTCCCTTCTTTTCCTATATTTTTGAGTGTTTTTATCATGAAAGGTTGCTGGGTTTTTGTCAGATGCTTTTTCTTCATTTATCGAAATTATCATGACATTTTGGTTCTTTATTATCTGCTCATTTTGAATTATTATTCCCTTGATTGTCTAACCTGTCACAACCCTGCCTGTGAAACCTTCACAAAGGGCTTGCAGCTAGAGAATCCCAGTGCTAAACAAATCCCAGACAGATGACCAAGCACAAGATTCACTGCTTCATTTATGGAAAGAAGCACAAATTTAATATTATGCCCTTTTTTTGAGGGAAGAAGGTTACCTGGAAGATCTTGACAGTCTGTGGCCCCTGGACCCCATGGCACTGTATTTTTGCTGCGTGGGTTGGGCTCTAAGCAGAATCTTCATTTAGTAGAATCATAAATCCAAAGTTTTGAACTCTGTTAGCCGAGAGCCTTTAAAAGAGCCAGGTTGCTGTACTGACATCCTGTCTTTCCCACAGTTACAGTGGATAATATTGCCAAGTCCTATAAAATGAAAATCAAGTTTGAAATAGGGTTTGTTAATTACAGTATTTAACTGTTGTCATTATTGTTTCCTTGGAGATTAATGAGGTGAGTTATTGTAACATAATTAGGCTACAGTATATCTAATCTCTTACAAACCCTTGTGATTCACTGTTGTTCCAGTATGGTTTGAAGGTTAATTTCACTTTGCTGGTATAGACTTGGCAATGTGCTTTCTATTGAAATATGTTTTTAATTATATTTGAAAGTCATTAGTCAAGGGCTCTGCTGGGCTCTTCTGCACACACTTGCTGTGGAGAAACCCAGATACAATTAGACTCATCGTGATCATCTATCCCCGTGCCCAGGTGTCCCCAGGGCATCAAGGGGGGAATTCAAAGAGAGATGACACCAGAGACCTGTACTGAGCCTCAGTTTCATCCTAAGAAGGCATCTTTATCGGTAAATCTTTTGAAACAGTCCCCATGGTGGTATTAGGGCCGTAAGTCCACATCTGAAGTAGACACATAGGTGGTCTCACCTCGGGTGAGGACTTTCTCAAACATACCCAGTCTTTGCCAGCTTCAGCCTTCATGGATACCATTCTGTGCTTGGAATATTCCCTTCCTGGCTTACTTCTAGATATCCATCAGTCTCAGCTTACCTCTCTTAAATGCCACTGCTTCTGAGGAGTCTCCCAAGAGCAAATATCCCCCTGCCCTCTGCCATTTAACTCTTTCTGTTGCCAGCTCTTAGTTTATACTGTGTTTTCTTTTGTGGAAGTTCTCACCATATTTTGTTATCTGTTTGCTGTTTCCTTCCTCATAAGGGCAGAGGCCCTATTTGTCCACTGCCGTGTTCACATACTTAGGGCACATAAGGCTCTCAGCTGTGATGGTGCAACAAATCTCTAAAGGACTGCATTCCTCATCTCCAACAGTCTGATTGACAAGCGATCTAGCTGCAGAGTTGCCAGTTTCTTCCTTGCACCTTAGAGCCTTCCATGCTGAATGCCTGGACCACTCTTCCTGCTACCTGAATTTATGCATGTGTAACATGAGAACCACCATGGGATCCTCCTCCCAGAGGAGGCACTAGATGGATGGCATGAGCACAGTGACTGCTCCAAGGCAGACATTCACCAGAGTCCATTTTCCCGTTTGTCTGTCATGGGAGAGCTTGGGATGGGTGACAGGTCTGATTTTGAGACCTTTCGTCGAAGGTTGAGTTGTCAGCTGACGAGAGGAGACAGTGACAGACTCAAGCTTGCACTAAATGGTGTCTGAGGTCTGATTTTGGGACCTTTTGTCTAAGATTGAGTAGTCAGGCCACAGGAAGCTGTGGAGGAAACAGAGGTGGTCTCATGAACTGCCCAAGTCAGAAATCTGGCACTAGACTGGACCTTGCACCCTTGTTTTCTTTACAGCAAAGTAGCTCCTACATGGGCATCCCTTTTTTTATTACTATACTTTAAGTTTGGGGGTACATGTGCAGATCGTGCAGGTTTGTTACACACATGCCATGGTGGTTTGCTGCATCCATCACCCTGTCATCTACATTAGGTATTTCTCCTAATGTTATCCCTCCCCAATTCCCCCAGCCCCTGCTATCCCTCCCTGAGACCCCCCACCCTGCAACAGACCACGGTGTGTGATGTTCCCCTCCCTGTGTCCATGTGTTCTCATTGTTCAACACCCACTTATGAATGAGAACATGTGGTGTTTGGTTTTCTGTTCTTGTNAAAATAATGAATGACTGAATGAACTTTCTGGCCTTATTGCCTCCATATGTATAATAAAAAACAATTCCCAACTTCATAAAATTTCTCTAAGGATTTGCAGTTAGCAAGAGTTCAATAAATGTTAGCTGTTACAAAGATGACCTCAAGTAATATATGTTGAATACGTTTTATCCATTAAAAGCGTATAATTCAGTAGGTTTAGTGTATCCAGGGAGTTGGATGGCTGCCACTCATACTTCATTTTAGAATCTTTTTATTATTAACCAAAATAAGCCTCCCACCCATTAAGCAGTAACTCCTCATTTTGCTCACTTCCACCAGGCCCTGGCAATTACTAATCAGTTTTCTGTCTCCATGGACTTGCCTATTCTAGATAATTCATATAGAAGAAATCATAGCATGGGCCTGGCTTCTTCCACTTTGCATAAAGTTTCAAGCTTCATCTCTGTTGTGGTTTGAGTCAATACTTCATTCTTTTTTATTTCTGAATAATATTTCATTTTATTTTATTTGTTTATTATTTGTTGGACATTTCGGTTGTCTCCATGTTTGTCTATTAGGAATAGTGCTACTATGAACATTTGTGAACGCGTTTTTATATGGACACTTGCTTTTGTATCTCTTGAATGTATATTTGGAAGTACAGCTGCTAGGAGGGATGCTGACTGTTTCTTCCCCCATGAACTGAGAAACCGCCGATCTGTTTTCCAAAGTGGCTCTACCATCGTACATTCCTATTCCCACCAACAATAAATGAAGCTTCCAATTGTTTGCACATCATCACCAACACTTGCTACGATCAGTTTTTGTTTTTATTTCCTAGGATCCTAGTGGATGATTTTTTTCTTTCTTTTTTGTTGTTGTTGTTTTTAAGATGGAGTCTCACTCTTTTGGCCCAAGCTGGAGTGCAGTGGCATGATCTCAGCTCACTGTAACCTCCACCTCCTGGGTTCGAGTGATTCTCCTGCCTCAGCCTCCTGAGTAGCTGGGATTATAGGCGCCCACCACCACGCCCAGCTAATTTTTGTATTTTTAGTAGAGACAGGGTTTCACCATGTTGACCAGGCTGGTCTTGAACTCCTGACCTCAGGTAATCCACCTGCTTTGGTCTCCCAAATTTGTGGGATTACAGGTGTGAGCCACTGCCCCTGGTCCTAGTGGATGTGAGGTAGTATCTTACTGTGGTTTTGATGTGTATTTCTCTAATTACTGATATGTTGAACATTGTGTGTGTGCTTGTTGGTCATTTGTAGGTCTTTTTTGGGGATGTGTCTGTTCAGATTCTTGGTCCATTTTTAACTGGGTTATTTGTATTTTGATATTGAATTGTGAGAATTATTTATATGTTGTGGATCCTAGTCCTTTATCAAATGTATAATTTCAAATATTTTCTCCCGTTCTATAGGTTGTGTTTGTGTTGCTATTAGCTAACTTTCCTAATGTTATTATTTTCAGCATAAAATGTTAAATTTTTATAAATCCTAATTAGCCTATTCTTTTCTTTTGTAGTTTGTGCTTTTATTGTCATATGTAACAAGGCTTTACCTAAGTCAAGATTGTAAAGCCGTACTGCTATGTGTTCTAAGGCTTTTGTAGTTTTAGCTCTTACATTTTGGTCAATGATCCATTTTGAGTTCATTTTAATATATGGTGAAAAAGGAGATCCGACTTCATTCTCATGTATGCAGTTATCCAGTTCTGACATCATTTGTTGAAAAGATTATTCTTTTCCCATTGAATGCCTGTTATACCCTTGTCAAAAATCACTTATTCATAAATAAAAGTATTTATTTATAGTCTGTCAGTTTTAGGCCATTAATCTACATGTATCAATCCTTAGGCTAGTAGCATTCTATCTTTGTTATTGTAGCTTTGTAGAAATATTTTAAATTGGAAAGTGTGAATCTCCAACTTTATTTTTAGTTTTCAAGATCGTTTTGACTATTCTGGATACCTTGTATTTTTCATTGAATTTCAGAATCAGCTTGTCAATTTCAGCAAAAATGGCAATTGGAAATTTAGTAGGGATTGTGTTCAATCTGTAGATCAATTTGAGTGGTACTTGCATTTTAGTATTGTCTTCCAATCCATGAATGTGAATTTTCTTTTTATTTCAGTTCCTTTAAATTTCTTTGAACAATACTTAATAGTTTTCAGCATGGAAATTTTACCTTTCTTTTTTTATGTTTATCCTCAAGTATTTTCCTAAGTTTATTTTAAAACGTAAGGTTATTCCTAAGTTTATTCTTTTTTATACTATTATAAAGGAAATTGTTTTCTTAGTTTCATTCTGAATTGTTCATTACTAGTGTAAAGGATTCCAACTGGTTTTTACAAATTAATCTTATATCTTGCTACTTTGCTAAATTTATTAGCTCTAATACTTGTGTGTGAGTGTGGATGTGGGTATACGGGTGTGGATTCTTTGTTTTTTCTGTATTCAAAATCTTCTCCACAAATATAGATATTTCTACTTCTTCTTTTCCAATCCAGATGCCTTTTTTAAAAAAAATTATTTATTTTACGTTAGGTGCATACTATATCTGGCATTTCTACCCATGTTATCCCTCCCCAACCTCCCTCCCTCCCCGCTTCCCACTCTCTCTCCCCTACCCCCCAACTGCCCACAGTGTGCGATGCTCCTCTCCCTGAGTCCACATGTTCTCATTATTCAACACCCACCTATGAGTTAGAACGTGTGGTGTTTGGCTTTCTGTTCTTGTGTCATTTTGCTGAGAATGATGGTTTCCAGATTCATCCAAGTCCCTACAAAGGACACAAACTCATCATTTTTTACGGCTGCATAGTATTCCATGGGTGCCTTTTATTTCTTTTTCTTGCCCAGTTGCTCCAGCTTGACCTCCAGTGTAATGGTGAATAGCAGAGAAGACAGTACACATCCTTGCCTTGTCCCTCATCTTAGGGGAAGCCATTTAGTCTTCAGCCATTGCGTATGATGCCACCTGGGAGTGTTTTCATGGATTCCCTTTACCATTTTGAAAAAGTTCCCTTCTTTTCCTATATTTTTGAGTGTTTTTATCATGAAAGGTTGCTGGGTTTTTGTCAGATGCTTTTTCTTCATTTATCGAAATTATCATGACATTTTGGTTCTTTATTATCTGCTCATTTTGAATTATTATTCCCTTGATTGTCTAACCTGTCACAACCCTGCCTGTGAAACCTTCACAAAGGGCTTGCAGCTAGAGAATCCCAGTGCTAAACAAATCCCAGACAGATGACCAAGCACAAGATTCACTGCTTCATTTATGGAAAGAAGCACAAATTTAATATTATGCCCTTTTTTTGAGGGAAGAAGGTTACCTGGAAGATCTTGACAGTCTGTGGCCCCTGGACCCCATGGCACTGTATTTTTGCTGCGTGGGTTGGGCTCTAAGCAGAATCTTCATTTAGTAGAATCATAAATCCAAAGTTTTGAACTCTGTTAGCCGAGAGCCTTTAAAAGAGCCAGGTTGCTGTACTGACATCCTGTCTTTCCCACAGTTACAGTGGATAATATTGCCAAGTCCTATAAAATGAAAATCAAGTTTGAAATAGGGTTTGTTAATTACAGTATTTAACTGTTGTCATTATTGTTTCCTTGGAGATTAATGAGGTGAGTTATTGTAACATAATTAGGCTACAGTATATCTAATCTCTTACAAACCCTTGTGATTCACTGTTGTTCCAGTATGGTTTGAAGGTTAATTTCACTTTGCTGGTATAGACTTGGCAATGTGCTTTCTATTGAAATATGTTTTTAATTATATTTGAAAGTCATTAGTCAAGGGCTCTGCTGGGCTCTTCTGCACACACTTGCTGTGGAGAAACCCAGATACAATTAGACTCATCGTGATCATCTATCCCCGTGCCCAGGTGTCCCCAGGGCATCAAGGGGGGAATTCAAAGAGAGATGACACCAGAGACCTGTACTGAGCCTCAGTTTCATCCTAAGAAGGCATCTTTATCGGTAAATCTTTTGAAACAGTCCCCATGGTGGTATTAGGGCCGTAAGTCCACATCTGAAGTAGACACATAGGTGGTCTCACCTCGGGTGAGGACTTTCTCAAACATACCCAGTCTTTGCCAGCTTCAGCCTTCATGGATACCATTCTGTGCTTGGAATATTCCCTTCCTGGCTTACTTCTAGATATCCATCAGTCTCAGCTTACCTCTCTTAAATGCCACTGCTTCTGAGGAGTCTCCCAAGAGCAAATATCCCCCTGCCCTCTGCCATTTAACTCTTTCTGTTGCCAGCTCTTAGTTTATACTGTGTTTTCTTTTGTGGAAGTTCTCACCATATTTTGTTATCTGTTTGCTGTTTCCTTCCTCATAAGGGCAGAGGCCCTATTTGTCCACTGCCGTGTTCACATACTTAGGGCACATAAGGCTCTCAGCTGTGATGGTGCAACAAATCTCTAAAGGACTGCATTCCTCATCTCCAACAGTCTGATTGACAAGCGATCTAGCTGCAGAGTTGCCAGTTTCTTCCTTGCACCTTAGAGCCTTCCATGCTGAATGCCTGGACCACTCTTCCTGCTACCTGAATTTATGCATGTGTAACATGAGAACCACCATGGGATCCTCCTCCCAGAGGAGGCACTAGATGGATGGCATGAGCACAGTGACTGCTCCAAGGCAGACATTCACCAGAGTCCATTTTCCCGTTTGTCTGTCATGGGAGAGCTTGGGATGGGTGACAGGTCTGATTTTGAGACCTTTCGTCGAAGGTTGAGTTGTCAGCTGACGAGAGGAGACAGTGACAGACTCAAGCTTGCACTAAATGGTGTCTGAGGTCTGATTTTGGGACCTTTTGTCTAAGATTGAGTAGTCAGGCCACAGGAAGCTGTGGAGGAAACAGAGGTGGTCTCATGAACTGCCCAAGTCAGAAATCTGGCACTAGACTGGACCTTGCACCCTTGTTTTCTTTACAGCAAAGTAGCTCCTACATGGGCATCCCTTTTTTTATTACTATACTTTAAGTTTGGGGGTACATGTGCAGATCGTGCAGGTTTGTTACACACATGCCATGGTGGTTTGCTGCATCCATCACCCTGTCATCTACATTAGGTATTTCTCCTAATGTTATCCCTCCCCAATTCCCCCAGCCCCTGCTATCCCTCCCTGAGACCCCCCACCCTGCAACAGACCACGGTGTGTGATGTTCCCCTCCCTGTGTCCATGTGTTCTCATTGTTCAACACCCACTTATGAATGAGAACATGTGGTGTTTGGTTTTCTGTTCTTGTGTCTGTTTGCTGAGAATGATGGTTTCCAGCTTCCTCCATGTCCCTGCAAAGGACATGAACTCATTCTTTTTTATGGCTGCATAGTATTCCATGGTGTATATGTACCACATTTTCTTTAAAGAACTCAAGTCAAGAAGATAGTTCACATTTTTCCATTTAAAAAATAGACTCTTCTTTGAAAAGTGTTTTTGCAGTGGTCAAACTCAGAGAAGACTGTTGGCGTATAGCTCACTATGTTAGCAAAGCCGTTTGTGTGTACATGCGTGTGCATGTGCATGCATGCATACTGCCCACCACTTGAATGCTTTCCCCCATTTGGTTGTGTAATGACAGACGTTATGATCGGCACTGTGCTCCTAGGTTTGTTTTATCTCAAAGAAGACAAAGTCTTTTCCTGAGTGGTAAGATACTCTTTGGAGCAGTGGCCTGAGCAGAAACCCAAGAGCTGGAAAAGCTAAAATATAAAGCCTGTGTCTGGGGACCTTGTGAGAGAGGGCAGGTCAGGGTCCTTCTCCACCTGAAAGGCATAGTGGAATTGTACTAAGCTGCTTTCACTGCCATTTGTGGACATGATTCTGGGGCTATGTGATAGCATTCAGAAGCTGCAGGTGACCGGTCTCATTGGGTAAAACTTTGACTTCCTTTGAGTCTCTATCTCTCTGTCTTCATGAAATGGCATAATGGTCAGAGGAGGGACTAAGAGCCAGACTGCCAGGGTTTGAACCCTGGACCCACTAACAGTCTGCTGTGAGAGCTTACTGAAGGCATCTGACGTTTCTTCCCTGAAGCATAATCTTCATGGGCTTGTTGTAAGGCTCAGAGAGCCTAATGTATGCTAGAGTGAGAATCCTGTTGGCGTTGTTGCTCTTGTTTAATAGTAGAGAATATTTTTCTTCACTTCTCCCATCACACAGAGAGCTTGGATGGGAAGTGAGGGAAAGGCGAGGGCCCAACAAATTCTGGATACCTACCAAGTATGTGGCACCATACTGGATGCTTATGTTATTTTCCTTGTTGGATATCTACACCAGCCCACTAATGTAGACAGTATCCCCACCTTCCTGGAAAAATTAAAGTTATCATGAGCCTATTTTGCCCATGTTCCTCACAGATTCTCTGTGATTCCTGCCACATAGTGAAATCAATGTCTTTAACAGCCTGGGACTGGGGAAGGGCCATGTATCAGGAGGTATCTCTGCTCATATCTTGCCCAATGAGAAGCTTCCATATTGGGTGGTAAAATCCAATCAATCAACCCTTTCCCTTGGGAGATGCCAGTGGAGAGTGAGGGTGTGCCTTTAGAGCTTTGTCTTTATCCCCAATACTAATAAGATATTTGGGGTATTCTCCAAGAGGCTCGATACCCGTTGCAGAGGAGGCTAGGGTGTTGGTTAATGAGCATGCCAAAACAACCTCTTGTGCTGTCAGCCCTCTAGCTTGTGGTATTTTTTTAAAAAATTATTTTCTATTTTTTTTAGAGACAGGGTCTTGCTCTCCCAGGCAAAAGTACAATTCTGAAATCGTAGCTCACTGTAGCCTTGAACTGCTGGGCTCAGGGGGTTCTCCTGCTGCAGCTTCTTGAGTAACTAGATTTATAGGCATGCACCAGCACCCCCAGATAATTGCATTTAATTAATTAATTGATTGATTTTGTAGAGATGAGATCTGTCTTTGTTTTCCAGTCTGGTCTCAAACTTACAGGGCTCAGGCGATTCTCCTGCCTCAGCCTCCAAGTGTTGGGCCTATAGGTCTGAGCCACTGTGCCCAGCTGATTGCTTAAGATACGTTTCTATCACCCAGGCTCTCTGTAGCCCTTCTGCTTCAGTCTGCAAGAGTGCTCATAGGATCCTCATTTTCCACATAAGGTGAATCAGAGAGGTAACTTGAGGTACACAGTCATACCTGGCACGGGGCAGATCCACTGGGACATCTTTAGGCTGTCATTCCGCCTCCATGGAGCTCGTGCTTCCTAAGGGTGACATTTCAAGCTGCCCTCTCACCCCCAGGGCTGTCCTAGGATGCCAGCTCTCTGGGCTCTCTCCCTCTTGATTGGCACTGGTACAAGAAGGCTGCTGGGTTCATCAGGTTTGCTGCAGGTGGGGGTTGATTCTTGAGCACTCAGTTGCTTCCTTTGCTGATGACATCCCTACAAACCCACATTTCTGAGGTTGGCCACCAAAGGGTCTCTTCTTTAAAAGTGGGCCCTTCCGTTCTGTGGTCTTCCAACCCAAAGGATCCTGCTTCTCCCTCTTCTTCTGTCTTTTCTCCACCCTTATTATTCTTTTTTAAATAAGGCTTCCTCTTTGGGTAGAATAGGCTTTTCTGATTTAAACTCCTTTTGTCCCAGTTTAATTTCCCTTCCCTAAAGTGCCATGTAGCCTTTGTGAATCAATCAATTTTGGCATTCTACGTCAGGTGCCTCCCTGGAAGGCAGGTAAATTGCCCATTGTGGGACCATTGTCTCCTATTCTAAGAATTTAGCCAGATTGGTCAGGTCTGACCTTCTTTTCATGAACCATGCTATACTGGCCCTCACCAAATTGAGTACCGCTGGATGGCTCACATCTTCCAAACCTCCTCCCTCTCCGGGGCCCTAGACAACAACCCGTCCATGGCCAGGGTCGCCACCAGCAATCCAGGACCTTAACCTTCTTTGGCCCACTTTCCTTCTCTCTGTGGTGGCCCTGATTGCTGGGCCAACCCTTCGCTGTGAGGTCAGCCAGGGGCAAGTCCTTGCCGTAGCCTGGAGCCCAGGGAAGCAGCCTCAGAAAGGACTCTGCTGCTCCTCACCTCCCTTGTTGCTTTGCTGTTGACCTGAACACTAACATTATTATATTATGATCAAGGCTTAACTCTGAGTTATTAGCAATGCTAATAGCTATAGATATTCTGAACAATAATGTAATTATTATTGCTGACATTGTGACACAATTCATACAAGTATTTTAATATTATTGTTGGCTACATGCTGCTGTGCTATGCCCTTTTATACACTGAACCTTCTCCTTCTGTCCGCTTCATGACTCAGCTACAATCATATTGTTTTTTAGTGTCATTTATGGTGAAGGAAACTGAGGCTCAGAAAGGTTCTATGACTTTCCTGAGGCCACATCGGTGGACACTCTTATCCCCGGCCATGAATTCAAACGTTGATGTGACGGCTAAGCATGGTGGCTTACACCTGTAATTTCAGCCCTCTGAGAGGCCGGGGCAGGTGGATTACTTGAGGTCAGGAGTTTGAGACCAGCCTGGCTAACGTGGTAAAACCCTTTCTCTACTCACAATACAAGAATTAGCTGGGTGTGCTGGCATGTGCCTGTGATCCAGGCTACTCAGGGGGCTGAGGCAGAAGAATTGCTTGAACCCGGGAAACGGAGGTGGCAGTAAGCCAAGATTGTGCCACCGCACTCCAGCCTGGGTGACAGAGTAAGATTCTGTCTCCAAACAAACGAACAAAAAACCAAAACCTTGATGTGAAGACTGACTACTTTTTTTTCTATAGCTTTATTGAGCATTTAATGACTGACAGACATTTTATAATTTTAAGGTATATAGTGTTATGCTTTGATGTATGTGTACGTTGTGAAATGCTCAGCTTAATTGAGCTAACATACTCATCACCTCACATAGTTAGCCTTTGTGTGTGTGTGTGTGTGTGTGTGTGTGTGTGTGTGTATCTAAGTATATTTCAAATGTACAATACAGTGCTATTGAGTAGCCTCATCAGGCTGTATATTAGGTCTCCAGAACTTACTTATCTTACGGCAAAGTTTGTATACCTTGACCAACGTCTTCCCATTTACCCATCCTCAAGCTCTTGGTCCTACTCTCTGTTTCTTTCTTTTTGTTGTTGTTGTTTGCTTGTTTGTTTTGAGACAAGGTCTTACCCTGTTACCCCAGCTGAGTACAGTGGTGTTATCATGACTCACTGCAGCCTAATATTTCTGGGTTCACGTGATTCTCCTGCCTTAGCCTGCTGAGTAGCTGGGACTACAGTGGTCTGCCACCATGGCCAGTAATCTTTCATTTTTTTTTTTTTTTTGTAGAGATAGGGCCTATGTTGCCTATACTGGGTCTTGAACTCCTGGTCTCAAGTGATCCTCCCACCTCGGACTCCCAAAATTCTGGGATTACAGGAGAGAGTTACCATGTCTGGCATCTACTCTGTTTGTATTAGTTAACTTCTTTAGGTTTTAAATATGTCAGTTTTTATAGTATTTGTCTTTCTGGGTCTGGCTTATTTCACATAATCCAACCATCTCACTTATGAGTGCACATTCAAAAGACATAAAGTCAGTCTCAAAAAGATATGTGTGTCCTCATGCTCATTGCAGCACTGTTCACAACAGCAAGATGCACAAACAACTTAAGTGTCCACTGACAGAGAATGAATAACGAAAATGTGCTATAGATATACACACAGTGGAATACTATTTAGCCTTTAAAAAGAAGGAAATTGCTGTAATCCCAGAACTTTGGGAGACTGAGGTGGGCGAATCACCTGAGATCAGGCGTTGGAGACCAGCCTGGTCAACATGGTGGAACCCTTTCTCTACTAAAAATACAAATAAATTAGCTGGGCATGGTGGTGGATGCCCTAATCCCAGCTACTCAAGAGGCTGAGGCAGGAGAATCGCTTGAACCTGGAAGGTGAAGGTTACAGTGAGCCAAGATCCTGCCACTGCATTCCAACCTGGGCAACAGAGTGAGACCCTGTCTCAATAAATAAAATAAAATAAAATAAAATAAAATAAAATAACATAACATAAAAAGTAGGAAATCCTGCCATTTGCAATAACATGGATGAATGCTGCTTTTTATCTCTGTCAGAAGCTCTTTAGTTGAAAGTTCTTGCGTAGGCCCTCCTGTGTGCAAAGGAATGGTCTTGTGGAAACATTTGCATATTTGAAGGGATTGATGGACAGGTTAACACAAGGGAAGTCATCCTCATCAGGTGAAGTTCCCCTGTAGCGAGGGTGGGCTGTGGGAGCAAATGCCCTCCTTGCCCATTTAGCAGGTTTCCAGGGAAGGTCCCTGTGGTTAAGATTAGGGAAAGGCAGAAACACCGTTCTCTCATGCCATTTATCATCTTTGATCGTTGCTCCTGGCACATGTGAGCCCTCTGGGTTCCTGGGATGGTTCTGTAATTCCCTCTGAGAAACTCCTCCTTTATCTGGTCACTCTTCTCCGTCCATGGCTGAGAGTCAACTGAAATAAGATTCCTTCCAGGCACAGAGGCAGCTCCACGCAGAGAGTCCCTGATGAGCTATTTGCCACTGTGTTATGCTGGCCCCTTTCTTCCCTCCCCACCTCCAGCAAAGTTTCAAGATCACCTTTAAGTCTGCCCATCCAGGCCAAAAGTCTGTACCTGTCAAAACCTCTTCCTGTGGGTACCTAGAGACGCTATCACCTCTCACCTTCAACTGATAGTGACAAACTGTGACAGGTTGAACTTTACCTGCGTAGCCCTGGCTTCTGTCAAATGTCTCCACTGACAGGTGAGAGCTCTGAAATCATCTGAATACTCCCAGGTCCAACTGCAGGGCAGAAAGACCAGGGAGGCAGTGATATATGTTGAGTGCTCACTGTTGCCGAGAACCAGAATAACTGAACATAGACTTTGGAAACTGGGAGACCTAATTCTGTCACTTACAAGCTGTGTGTCCTTGGGCAAGGGACTTAGACTTTCTAAGCTTCAGTTTGTAGTCTGTCAAATGAGGGTATGAGCATGGAGATGCATCATACCTAGAGGTTATGCTCTAAATCGGAGCCGGAAGCAAAATATGTGAGCAAGTCAAAAGTTTCTCTTGAAGTCTGCAACATGGGACAGCATGTTGCCATTCCTCAATTATCCCAGCATCGCTAGCTTTTTTTTTCCCCAGCCAAGAAATGGATTATTGTTTTTTTCATTGAGCGTCTGGTGGATAGATGGCTTGCATTTAGGGGCTATAAATGTAAAAGTCACAGCATAGGGACTTGGAGATAGGCACATGGGAACTGAGACCTGCTATATCTTACAAGAAACTATGTTAATTGTATTTGTCCAGGGAACCCAAGAGAATGTGCATCTTTGCTAAGCTCACCTGTATCCCTTCCACTGAAGGTCTCAAGCAATGAGGTACCTGGCCACAAACTCCACTCGGTTGTCTGGGTTGGGCTGTGGGAAAGGCATTTTTATTCTTCGGCTCTTGTCTCGATTAGGGTTCAGTTATAGACAACAGACACCATTCTAGCTGGTTTATCCAAGTGTTTAAGTGAATATCAAGGTTTTGGTGACTTGTATTGCCTTTAAAAGGAGGAACGCCAGACCTTTGGCTCTTTTGATGGAGGTAAGTCCTAGCCCCAATAGCTGCATGCTGCATCCAAGCTCAGAGAAGCTGCTGCTCTTGCTGTAGAAAGTCAGTGGATGCAGCACCCCCTATTGAAGAACCACTGTGCTTTGCCTTTAGTCTATGCCTGCAAAGGGGGTGCCTCATGTCCTCCCTTCATTCAGACTCAATTTGGATTGGAGTACCACACAGTGCATGTGATCAGAGGACCCAAATGACACTGAGAACTTACCTGTCAATGCATCTGGGGAATTTAGGTTTTTGGTTTCTGGCCTTGGCAGAAGAAGATTATAACTAGCCAGATCACCAGTCTACCACAACTAGGGGAGCCTTGAAGACAAGTTGACCATGAGGCTTTTTCTTTCTCCTTTCCGTGTCCAAACATGATCCTTGGGGATTTATGATCCTTTTGCCACCAAGCAAAAGACTACAGCCCCTCATGTCTGAGAAACAGGATCCAGAGGAGCATATAGATGGAGGGAGTGAGCCTAGAATAGAGCTGGCATGCACTGTCTCCCTGAGAGGGTCTGTGGAGGGCAGGGAACTGGTTGCCATTGCATGCCTCTGGCCTCACAAACACACTGGAGCTATTCATCTATGATGCTATTAGTGTCCAGGATTTGACCAACAAGCTTAACTCTTTTTCTCTTTGGGATAGAATAATACTAATAATCATCACCACTGCCATCATCATCATGGTCATGATTGCCATCATCGTCATCGTCAGCATCACTACTGCTCTTGTTACCAGTGACACCATCATCATCGCTGTCATGATCACTACCACTACCAACACCATCATCACATCAGCATTACCACTGTCACCATCATCACCACCATCAGCATCACCGCGGGCATTGTGACCACCATGATCATCAGCATCACTGTCATCACTATCATTGTCTCACGAGTGTCACCGTTATTATTATCGTCACTGTAATCGACATCACTGTCACTGCCATTGTCACTGGTGTCACCATCATCATCACCATCTTTACCATCACTTCCATCATCACCGTCAGCATCACCACCACCATTGTCACCCGTGTCACCACTGTTACCATCAGCATCATTGTCCTCATCACTGTGACCATCATCACTGTCATCAGCATCACGACCGCCACCATTATCATTACCATTGCCATCATCACCACTGCCATTGTCACCAGTGTCACCACTGTCACCATCAGCATCATTGTCCTCATCACTGTCACCATCAGCACTGTCATCAGCATCACCTCCACCACCATTGTCATTACCATTGCCATCACCACTGCCATTGTCACCAGTGTCACCACTGTCACCATCAGCACTGTCATCAGCATCACCACCGCCACCATTGTCATTACCATTGTCATCACCACTGCCATTGTCACCAGTGTCACCACTGTCACCATCAGCATCATTGTCCTCGTCACTGTCACCATCAGCACTGTCATCAGCATCACCACCACCACCACCACCATTATCATTACCATTACCATCATCACCACTGCCCTTGTCACCAATGTCACCACTGTCACCAGCATCATTGTCCTCATCACTGTCACCATCAGCACTGTCATCAGCATCACCACCACCACCGCCACCATTGTCATTACCATTATCACCACTGCGATTGTCACTAATGTCACCACTGTCACCGTCAGCATCATTGTCCTCGTAGCACCATCAGCACTGTCATCAGCATCACCACCACCATCATTACCATTATCTTTGCTGTCATCACCACTGCCATTGTCACCAGTGTCACCACCATCATCAGGATCATCGACATCACTGTCATTGTCGTCACTATTAATGTCTCCACCACCTCCACATTGGTTGTCATCACCAGCACCGCCACCCCCATCATCACTATCAGTGTCACCACCACTACTATAATCGTCATCATATTAACCAATGCATATTTACCAAGTACTTCCTCTTTACCAGATATTATGCTAAAACCTCCCCTGCAGAATCTCGGTCAGTTCTTACATAACCTTAGAAGGTAGCTGCTGTTGCTATCCCCATTTTATAACAGAGAAAACACCCAGATAAGTGAGGAGGGGTCATGATTTGAACGTTGGTTGTCTGAGTCCAGAGTAAACGGGCAGAGGGGCTCTCTTGCTTCTGAGGTTGCATATAAAGCTCAAGAATGTGGGCATGAACTATATAATCTTAGAGGCAAGGGGATATTTTTTTCAGGTGAAACAGGGAGAGCTATTAAGTCAGAAATTCCCCCTGGATGTCCATAGGATTTTGTGATGGCAAATGCAAGAGGAAATGTGGGTAGGGAGAACAGCGGCTGAACTGTTGAGTTCATGAAGGGAGATACGTGATAGGAAGTATAAAATCTTAGATAATTTTCCAGTGGTTTCTAATATGTGTCTTCCTATCCACTGCAAGAAAAATAAGAAGACACCACTGTATCTCACACGTTAGCCTCTCAATCAGTAGCCCATTATCTCGTCTGTTCAGGTGTTTAATGGAAGTTCCTCTCTCCTGCTGACCTAAAAGCTTAATGAATCTAGAATTCTCCACCCTGCATCAGTGAGCTGGGTATTCCCTTGCAAGGCAGCCTCATTGCAGCCACACACAGGGTAATATTTCCTCTTCGATTCATGTTCTAATGAATAAATGATATTCCCATTGGTTATTTATCCACTTTTAGAATTTGAATGGAATTCTACAGATAATTATGGCATTTCACCATTTGATAGGAAATTGGCACCTGCTGCACAGAGATAATAGTTCAATTCAGCATCTATGAAATGGGGAATTTTCTGCTAATTCCTGCCTTGAAATGTGTAAATCATCAGTGGAGTTGGTTATTAAAATTTAAGAGTGTAAAGACCTGGAGTCAAGAGGGAGCATACCTTCTTCATTAAAATTTCAGAAACTAACAGTGACTGGTGGACTGAAGATTCTCAGCCCAGAAGGCTCACATCAACTGAGGAGCAAGAAAGCTTAGTGGCAATGTGATTGTCTCTCCAGGAGATTCAAACCGCCTAACAGGAGCGAACTGGCTGTAGGGCGCTTGTCAAAATGTGCAGAAATGAGAGATGGCAGCAAGACATAGGGGAGAGGCGGGGGCTTGGGGGTCTGGAGGATAACAGTTAGAATTCTAGCTGTCTGTGGCTTTAGGCCTCTCTGGGTCCCCATTTCTGCCCTTGTAAGTTAAAAAAAATGCCCTTTTTGGCAATGAGTAAATATCTTCTCTGTAATCTTTAGTTAATCTGAGATCAAATCCATCCATTTCTCACTGATTTACTTAACAACTATTTACTACAAGTCATTTAAGTGTGAGATTCTGCCAGGTCCTAGGGGAGGACAGTGGAGAGCAAAGCCAGGCTTGTTTCCTGTCCTCATGAATATTCTTCACAAAAGTCTTCAACTGAGTCCTCATGGAGCTGGGATGAGTGCAAAAAACCAAAAAGGAAAATAAAAAATTGCACCAGGCTGAGAGAAATGCCTGCCTTATTGTCATAGGACTGGACTTGGGGGATTGACCTTTTTGGGATGATGGAAGGATTTCATGTTTTTATTGTGATGGTGACTATGTGACCATATACATTTTTAAAAACTCATTAAGCCCTAGACCTGAACAGAGGTACATCTTACTGTAGACAAGTTCATTTAATACAACTGACTTCCAAAACAAATTAACCAAAAAAGCCCCCTTCTGAAATAAAACAGGTGGTCCAGCTAACTATTGTAGTTGCTAGGCCTAAAGATTTCACCAACTAGGAAATTAGAATTAAAAGAAGACCGGGGACTTATACAGTTTCTAATCTTTCACTCTGGCTTGTGAGAATATACAGACGCTTCTCAGCACCACCGACTTCCACAAAGACCTCGGAAGCTTGAGGCTGTGGGTGGACCCATCCCTCATCTGGTGACCAGGGGGGTCGAGGAAGGGCCCTGGGGAAGCAGTGTACCACAGTGACTTACATTGCCAGGTGATCCCAAGATCAACTCCACTGCACAAATGGCACTCGTGTCCCCAGCCTGAGAGCGTCCTCCCAAGCAGCAGTTGCTGTCAGGGCAGTAGCTGCACTGGGCGGTGGTGGTCATCTCTGATATTTACCTGACCTTGACCAGGTCATCTAGGCAAACTCAGGCTTTAGTTCCTAGAAAGTGACTATGAATTCAGGATGGTCACCTAGTCCCCAAGGTACCTCATGATGTTACTCTTGTCCGCTTGTAGAGACCTTTCCCAAACACCCTTCTCCCCTTCATCTTTCCCTCCTCCTGACTTCCTTCTCCCTTTCCCTCTTCCCTCCTTTTTCCCTTCCTGTCTCTTCTTTCCTCTTTTTTTCCTCTCTCCCATTTTCACTTTTCCTTCCCAACCCTTCCTTCCTTTTCACCTTTCCTTCCCATCTCCATCCATGCTGATGCTCTACACTTTCCCTGGGTTGCATCTTCTCTTCTCTCAGCTTTCTGCCTCCAAGGCTGCTGAGGACATCTGTCCTGCCCTGCCCTTCATTTCCTTCCTGCTTCCTGACCTCAGCCTTTCTCCTGTTCTGATGACTGAGCATGTGTTATGTAACAGAGTAGAAGAGAACTTCATTGTCTGTGTAACAAGAATATGCACAGATAGCCCAGGCTCTTCCCCAGGAAGTTTATACCTGGAAGAAACTCCATCTTTATCCCCTGCCTGGTTTTGTGTGCGTCTCCTTACTTGTTGGATCTCTGGGGTAGGTGTCTTGTCTATTCAAAGAGCACAGACTTGGCCAGGCATGGTGGCTTGTGCCTGCAATGTTAGCAGTTTGAGAGGCTGAAGCAGGAGTATCAGTTGAGGCTCGGAGTTAGAGACCTGCCTGGGTAACATAGTGAGACCCCACCTCTACAAAAAAATGTTTGAACATTAGTTGGACATGTAGTTCATCCTTGTGGTCCCAGCTACCTGGAAGGCTGAGGCAGGAGGATCACTTGAGCCCAGGAGTTCAAGGCTGCAGTGAGCTATAATTGTGCCACTGTACTCCAGCGTGGGCAACAGAGCAAGACTCTGCCGAAAAAAGAAAAACAGAATAAAAGAGAAAAAAGTAGCACATGCTTTCATGCTTTAATCTCCTCTGAAACCTGATTTCCACTGAGCCCCATGGAGTGGTGCCATTGCCAGAGAAACCCTTGGTAGAGGAAATGAGGCAGCTTCCGCGTTTGATCCTCCACTGAATTGATCATCTTGCTCAGGTCCACTGAGCTGAAAGCCCGGTTCATGAGACGGAGTGCACCTGACTGACACCTTCCTCTTTGATGCCAAACACCCACATCGCTGCTGGGCAGCTCTCAGATGATTTTACATGCTAGCTTCCGTCCTGGACACTGAGCTCATTCCCTGGAGGCTGCAGGGAATAGCATATCGTTGCCTCAGATGAGCTCAGTGGGAGCTCATCCAAGAAGTAAGGGAAAGAAAGGTGTTTGGGAAAGGTCACTGCAAGTGGGCAAGAGTTACGTCGTGAGGCAGCTTGGGCAATAAATGACTGCTGACTTTAAACACTTTCTAGCACAGAGTTTGGCACAGAGTAGATGTGCGGAGAAAGTCAGATGAAGCAAACTGGCCACAAAGAAGAAAGAAAAAGAAGACACCTCCAAGGAAGATACGTCATGAGAGAACTATGTGAAGTCCATGGTGGTAGGAAGGAGTGGGGGCCATGCTTGCAGTAATAGGGTTTATCAGGCTTTCCTTAGTTACTCGGTTTCCATGGCTGATGTGTCTGTGGTCACAGAGATACTAGCCCTGGCTAGGAAATACTATGGAACCATCTTTTATAGCATCCTTTCCCCAGTTTAACTAAAAGAAGAGGTCAGGATGCTCATGGACACCACAGACACATCTTCAAGCACTCTGCATTTCACAGCTTCCGTGACACCTAGTCAAACCCAGATAGCGTTAGTTCTGACATGACAGAACAAAGCAGACTATCGCCTGAATTCACTCTTCTCAGTCACATCTGAATGCCATCCTCACAGATAGCGAGTGTGCCTGGTCGCCTTGGCATTGGAAATGCATCTTCTCTTCTCTCAGCTTTCTTTCTCCAAGACTGTTGAAGACATCTGTCCTGCCTTGCCCCACCCTTCATTTCCTTCTGGCTTCTGCATCATGGTCTTTCTCCTGTTCTGGTGACTGAGCTATGTGGGTGTCCATTACCTAATAAGTAGGAGAGGACTTAGTTGTCCATGTAGTAAGAACATTCATGGGCTGCGTGTGGTGGCTCATGTCTGTAATCCCAGCACTTTGGGAGGTCAAGGCAGATGGATTACCTGAGGTCAGGAGTTCGAGACCACCCTGGCCAACATGATGAAACCCTCTCACTACTAAAATTACAAAAATTAGCTGGGCACAGTGGTGTGCGCCTGTAATCCTAGCTACTGCGGAGGCTAAGGCAGGAGAATCGCTTGAACTCAGGAGGTGGAGGTTGCAGTGAGCCAAGATCGCGCCACAGCACTCCAGCCTGGGCGACAGAGCAAGACTCTGTCTCAAAAAAAAAAAAAAAAAAAAAAAGGCAGGAACCTGGCATGGGGATCTGTGTTGCTGTTCATTTCACACATGTGCCCCAGATGGGAGGAAGGCATGGGTGGTACACATGTGTTCTTAAAAGCAGAGGTTTGCTTAGGATACTCTCCGTGTTCAGAGGGAATGAGGACAGTGACATGCTAACCTTAGAGCTAACAGAGGGATTTCGACGTCCATGACCTCATTCACTTGCTCTGATGATGATGGCAGGCGGTTTTTTTACACGTGGACCAGTGGAGCCACTCTTTATGTCTTTGCCACGAGCCTGCCACCCAGCACCCCCCTTTTGCACAGGGATGAAATGAACCTGGCATCCTGGAGACATGCCAGAACATGTGTTCTGGGAAGTGTGAGGTGCAGGGATTTAGAATTCGGAGCTGCGTCCTTTGTGTCAGGATCAGATGTGTCACTATCTATAGCGACCCTCCTCCACTCCTTTTTACTTTCCCAAAAGTGCACCCAAGTAGCACTGGGTGTAGGGTGATGGGAGCTGTGATTCAGCCACCCACGGCCACATGGGGCGGCTGCTTGTCCCAGCTTCTGCTCCTGTTTCCTCCCTGGGTCTCCTTCTTGCTTTCCAGTGAGAGAAGAAGTCACCACCCTGTTTCCTGGATGCCTGGGGGTGGGGCAGGGGGCAGAGGCATTTGAACCCCTTGTGAAGAGTTGAAGATGAAGTGGAAGCTATTTAAAGTTTTCTTAATTTATTTTTTGAACAGTCTCTCTGTACCCCTGAGCTTTCCTGTACTGGTGTCTCTCGGATTGCCTGTCTTTGTCTCTGCCTCTCTCTGCCCCCTCCCCTCTCTCCATCTGTGTGTGTCTGTCTCTTTGCTCTGCCTTTCTCTCTATCTGTTTGTGTGTCTGTGAATGTGTCTTTGTCTCTTTTTCATTCTCTTTCCTGACTTCTTCCCTGTTTCTCCCTCCTTCCCTTTTTCCCTCCCCCTTCTCTCTCCCCCCCTTCTTCCTTCCCTCTATCTCTCCCTCCCTTTCTCCCCCTCTCTTCCTCCTTTCTTTCCTGGAACCCCCCACTTCTTTATTCCCATCTTTCTCTCTCTGATTCTGTTTAAATCTTCTCCTCTTTCTCTCAAGCTCCTCCTTCATTTAAAAAGGCAGGCAGAGGTGGGGGAGAGGTGCTGACAGTGACGGCGTTGCCCATAATCCGCTTGAGGTCCAACATGGCTCCACTTTCTGCTGGATGCTTCACATCAGCAAGCAGTGTCATTATGTGAGGTCTGTCGTCTTTAAAAAAAAAAAAAAAGATTCTGGGCTGGGTGCAGTGGCTCACACTTGCGATCCCAGCACTCTGGGAGGCCAAGGCAGGTGAATCACTTGAGGTCAGGAGTTCAAGACCAGCCTGGCCAACATGGTGAAACCCTGTCTCTACTAAAAATACAAAAAGTTAGTGGGATGTGGTGACATGCACCTGTAATCCCAGCAACTAGGGAAGCGGAGGCAGGAGAATCCCTTGAACCCAGGAGGCGGAGGTTGCAGTGAGCCAAGATTGTGTCACAGCACTCCAGCCTGGGCAACAGAGTGAGACTCCATCTATAATAATAATTAAAAAAAATTTTTTTAAATAAGATTCTGGATTTTTTTTTGTCTGTCCATGTACCACAAATTCCTGCCTTATCCTGCCCCTTTCTGGGCCTTTATTCATTTTTTTTTTTGTATGTCAGCAAATCTGGACTTCTCACTAAGTTGAGGGTGCTTGGGTCTCCCTTTGCACTGCCTCTGTACCAAAACTACCGCTTCTACAGAGTCAAGATGGGATGACGTCGGCACACCTCTGTGAGTAAACTAATAACCATTGACCTGTGCTCTTTAAATGCGTGACATGGAGTAGTGTGTGAATTATATCTCAAAAAAGCCAGGCTTTAAAAATGTGTTTTTCTTTTTAGCCCTTTAAAAATATTTTGATACATTATATTTATACTCATGAGGGTACATATGAAAGTTTCTCACATGCAGATAATATGTAATGATCAAGTCAGGGTGTTTTTGATATCCATCCCCCAAGTATTTATCATCTCTCTGTGTTGGCAATGTTTCCACAAAGCTGTTTCTTGATGAAGTAAATCTGAAGAAAGTATAGGCCAAGTGTGGTGGCTCATGCCTGGAATCCCAGCATTTCGGAGGCCGAGGCAAGCATATTAC
This sequence comes from Cebus imitator, assembly GCF_001604975.1. Taxonomy (NCBI): domain Eukaryota; kingdom Metazoa; phylum Chordata; class Mammalia; order Primates; family Cebidae; genus Cebus; species Cebus imitator. The sequence continues at coordinate 1,487,063 of NW_016107661.1, forward strand.
CTGAGATAAGCAGTTGGAGGAATACGAAAAAATCAGCCGGGCGTGGTAGTATGCTTCTGTAATCCCAGCTACTCAGGAGGCTGAGGCAGGAGACTTGCTTGAATCTGGGAGGTGGAGGTTGCAGTGAGCCGAGATCACACCGCTGTACTGCAGACTGGATGATAGAGCAGTAAAAAAAAAAAAAGTGAATCTAAAGGATGTATAAAGCACATTCCATCGATTTCAGTCTAACTGCAGGTTTTCCACTGGGGCGTTTGAATCGGGAGCTGGAGTTGGGGTGCGCAGCGTGTGAATGAGGATGTATTTATGACTCTGTATAAACATATCACGGTGAAATAGCAAACATTAGCTTCTGCTGAAATCAGCTGGCTCATCTAAACCTTGTCTAGAGGGGTTTCCTTAATGTCAACATTGAAGCAGAGAGCCATGGAGCATGGAGGACCTCAAAGCAGAATTGGGTCTCCATGGGTTTTCTTCTCTCTGACAAAAAAACAGGCGAGCTCCTCCATACTTCACACAGACACCCCTTCCTTCAGAAGGGCTGGCCTGAATCACAGGTTCAGGAAAGACTCCTTTTTTCTGTTGTCCTGAAACACCTTGACATCTAACAGTTCTTTTGCCTTATTGTGCTTCTTGGTTTAAGTATGTGTCTTATCCATCAGACTGTAGACTTCTTGAGTGTAGGGACTATGCCCCTTTTTGCACTTAAAAAGTCTGTAATGATTATTCGGGGAAGGAAGGATGAAAGAAAAACAAATGACTGAGAGGGAACGTGGTGTCCAATATGGATATTAAGGCTAGTCCCAGTCAAACATCCCACGTTCAGCATGTATCTGCTGAGCACATATGGATAACATTCTGCATAGCAGGCAGTGTGCTAGGCACTGGCAATCCAGCCGTGAGCAAAACAGGCATGAATCTGTGCCAGGGTGGTGCTTGCGTCTGGTAGGGGGAAAGTACATACTACAAATAAGCCAGTAAATCATAAGGAGTATTGGAAGCCGGTAACTGCTATGGAGAAAAGGAAGGCGTAGGAGTACTGGTGGGGAGCGTGTGGTCATTTGTGAAATATTTTTCCGTGGTCTTTATCCCCCTGGCATCTAATGAGAAAAGAAATTGTTCATACAGAAGGAGAGAAGATTGAAGCACTTTGCACCAGACAGAGACAGATATAAGAAAACTCAGGGGCCGGGCGCGGTGGCTCAAGCCTGTAATCCCAGCACTTTGGGAGGCCGAGGCGGGTGGATCAC
>NW_016107661.1:1488521-1494408 GCF_001604975.1 Cebus imitator
AAAAAAAAAAAAAAAAAAAAAAAAAAAACGAAAACTCAGGCTTTGGTGTTTTCTGTGCACCCTAAGCTTCAAACTGAGAATTGTCAGAGCAAACAGAAAGGCACTTGGGGTTGGGACAGGCAGTCCTGTGTTGTAGAAACAGAGCAGGGAAAACAGGGGAGCCACTGCCCCACGTTAGGGCCTCCCTCCCTCTCTCCATCTGCGTGTGTCTGTCTGTTTGTAACTCTGCCATTTGGGCAAGCTTCATTCCAGTTTTTCAGGCTTAAGCCTTGGGATATTAAAGGCATAAAAAATAAGAAGAAAAATGAATGGGCGCAAACCACAGCTAGAGACGGAGGAGGCGGGGCAAGGCTTGGTTGCTTGAGGAGCCGCGGGGAGGGATCGGCGTGGCTGGTTGCGGGGGGGTCATTGCTGCGGAACAGCTCTCTTTGAACTTGGTATTTTTCCACAGCAAACAGAAACCCAACGCTTGTTGGCAGTGGAGCCTCGTCCTGCGGGTAGAGAGGGCAGAGTGGCCACAGGGAGCTAGACGTGGAGGAAGTAAACACGCAGGGAGGAGGCCGACTTTCATGTCTTTACCATCTGGGGGCTCCCTGGGGAGTCAGGGCCAGTGTTAACATTCACCACGTACCCTCTTGATCAATCATCATGAAAAGTGAGAGAGGAACAAAGCAAGCTGGTCACCAAACATCATGAGACTCTGAGGGGGGGTTCCCCCAAACAGGGGTGCAGCACAGTCCCCCAGACACGGGGGCTGGCTGAAGTCACAGGGACAGCTAGTGCGTAACAGGACTTGCATACTGGACACTGTGCCAAGCACATTGTGCGAATTACCTCCCTTAACCTTGTAAGTTTGCTGTAGCAAACCCATGGATCATTTAGGACTCAATTGGTTACCCATGACTGAAAACTAAACCCCAAATGATGATAAGCAGCAAGGGAATCTGTCAAGTCACGCAACTGAAATATCCAGAGGTGGCGGCTTCAGGCATGGCTGGATCCAGGAGCTTAAACAGTGCTGTAGGGTCTGTCGTTTTTCTTGGTCTCTTGACTCTACTTCCCATATCTTGGTATCATTCTAAGATGGGCTGTCATGGTGGCAAAAGGGCTGTGGCTCCTCACAGCCACATCGTTTCAAGGTGAAGTCCAGCAGAAAAGAACATTTCTTTTCCTATCCCCACAGTTTTAGTATGTCTTGTGGTTTCTCCTTGGCTCTGATGAACATTATGTGCCCTGTCTAGGCAGATGAACTTGGTGGCAGGGAATGGAAGTCACTGTTTATTGTATACCATCCTGGAGTGAGGGGTGGATTCATGATGAGATGGAGTGGATAGTCAAGTCATCATGAGCGATGGTCCTTAACATAGGTAAAAGGAGGCAGATGACAAAAAGCTAAAAACGTCTATGTCTTGGTACTATCGTCACCTCCATTGTGTAGATGGGGAAATTGAGACCAGGAAGGGTAGAGTCACTGGTCCAAGATCACACAGCAAAAAGAGCTGGGTTAGTGGTCCAGCATCATCCATGTCCACCATCAGGCCGTCAGCTCCCATGACCAGAGCCCGCGTCATCCTCCTTTCCCACATCTGTCCTTGGGCCTGCTGCGTCATTCAAACCACCAGAGCGATTAGTAGGGTTGCCCTGAAGACCGCAGGAGCCATAAGGCTGCAAGCCCATCAATTCTGTCCCTTTCCAAGGACCATTCCCAAGGCAAAGGGTCATTAATATCATCATCTCCATCTTCTTTAATGCTAATTACTTTTTTTCCCATGTCAACATAAAAATCATCTTAAATGTCCTCATTAAAGTGGATGTGATTTCTGACCACAGAATCATCAACTCAGCCTGGGAAAGACTTTCAGGGGAGAAAATGTTCTCAGAGCCACGATGGCAATTTCAAGTGATTTAAAATATCAAGTTTGTATGATTTTTAATCATTAAAGGAGATGTAAAAACATATTTTATACACAATCTTTTATCTTACACTTATTTTTATATTTCTCTATAACAATTTATTGCAGCGCATATATCACCATTACATCAGACATTTATGGCTCCATTAAAATTCAATATGATCATAAATTTGGGCCGGTTAAAGTGGTGACATTTGTAACAGCTTCCACAAGGACATATTTTATATTTAAAGTGAAACTTTGAGAAGAAACTTTTGTTAAAGAAATAAAAAACATGCAGGATATGAAAGGGATGTAAGATTTTCTGCCTCTAAAACACTTAATGCTTACCCTAATACCTGCTGTATTATGAAGCCAGACTTGTGCTAAATACTGGGTATGCTGTTTCCGGCATTTAGGGATTAACAGGAATTGTGATAATGCTATCATTGACTAGAAATACTCCACCATTCTCAATGGTTTGGTGCCCTGAGACCTGTGAGAATTTTAGAAATAAGAGAAAATATTAAATTAGATTTTTTATAAATGCAGTGTCCATATCGTGAGAGGTTTTCTGATTCTGGAGCATTAAGGGTTTTGAGAGTGATCGTATGTGGAACTTACATTTTTCTATCATTTGGTTCAAGATGGGAAATTTGGGCCCTCCTTTCCCTCCCTCCTGCCCTCTCTTCCCTCTCCTTCCTCTCCTTCCTCCCTCCCCTCCCTCCATTCCTCCCTTCCTCCCTCTTTCCTTCCTTCCTCCCTCCCACTTTTTTTCCCTCTTTCCCTCCCTCCCTGTTTCCCTCTTCCCTCTCCAATCTATGAGAAGGTGTTAGAACAACTTTTGTGAGTGCAGTGCTTTTACAGATTATTTAAAAGGTAAACATGGGGCTGCTATATTCTTCTGAAGGAGGCTTATACACTGGGATGTGTCAAAAGAGAGAAACAAGCCCGATCACTTCTCTTGCATTCTCAGGTGCCATAAGAGCATCTGGCACGTGGTAGATGTCCTCCAATACCCTCATCAAGGCTCTTGGTCAAGCTACATACATAGAAAGCTTTAGACAATTCATGCTCAACTAGGCATGACAGAGGACTGAGCCAGCTATGCGGAACAGAACGGGTGTCATATATGACTTAAAGAAAGTGAAGAAGTGAGGACCTTGTGTAGGTTTAGATAGGGTTTATGGAAGTAGTAGGCTTCAAATTAGTATGAATTGCCCTCCAGTTATGGGACTAGAGTTAATCTAGGCTGAAAGAACCACCAGAGGGCTAAGAGCTAGCTGAAGACGTTCATTTGGGCAGAGAGATGGGTCTGGTCAGGGACTGGGATAAAGTGAAGGTGAGTCCACTCAGCACCATGATATGTATTACAGTAGGGACAGCAGAGCCTGAAGGTGCTCTAGGTCAGGCAGAGGCGTGCTGTTTTGCATTACAACAGAGACAGCAAAGGATTAACGTCACTTACTATTAGCCTGCCATTTTTTCCCAAGTGCTTTTCTCAGATGGACTGATGTTAATTCTCACAACCACCCTAACAGTGAATATTCTGCATCGTGATTGGAAAGAATGAAAAAGGAGAGTAGATATATAGTTTACAGGTACGTTTTTGGTTTCTCTCTGTGAATCTGAACAAATCAGAAGCTAGAACACTAGTCATATCCCAAGGGTAAATTTAAATTAAGGGACTGGGTAGGCAACTTGTGTTTTCTGAGTTTTACTGGCTGATGCTGCTAATTGTGGGTTGAAATTAAATGTCGTTACAGGAAGTGCCAACTAGAATCAGACAAATAAGTGCAAGCTCTCCTAAGCCAAAGGAGAGCTTTGCAGAGCATGCTCTGTGGAGGGAGGAATTTTACATTCTCACAAAGAAACCTAGTACCTATGAGCCGTGCAGTTCAATGTGGGGGCCATTGGCTCCATGTGGCTACTCAGCCCTTAAAACTGACTAGTGCCACATATTAAAGTGATCATTTTTTTGCACGTGGTGTTAAGTAAAACATATTTTTAAGAGTGATTGTCCTATTTCTTTAGTTTGTTTTAATGTGGCTACCGGAAGATTAAAAATCACACATGATTTTCATTATATTTTATTATTATGCTAAGAACATTTAACATGAGATCCACCCTTGTAACAAAATTTTATTTTTGCAGAGATGGGGTCTTGCTGTGTTGCCCTGGCTTTTCTGAAACTTCTGGCCTCAAGTAATCCTCCCACCTCACCCTCCCAAAGTGCTGGAATTACAGGCATGAGCCACCATACCCAGCCTTGCAGTAAATTTTTAGGTGCATAACACAGTATTGTTAATGATACGTATGATACATGGAAGATCTCAAGAACATATTCATCTTCATAACAGAAACTTCATTCCCAGGCAGCATCTACTTAGGGTGTTTGCATCCTTTCACTAGAAAAGATGTATGTTACAGAAACAGAGAAAGACTCCTGGAGGGCTCCTTCTTCATGTCACTAAGGTCTGGGCTGGGAACTGCTTTCATATAAATTTTCAACTACAGTAGAACGATTGATAGTTCTTCAGGTATATACCCAGTAATGAGATTGCTGGGTCAAATGGAATTCTATTTCTAGATCCTTGAGAAATCGCCACACTGTCTTCCACAATGGTTGAACTAATTTACACTCCCACCAACTGTGTAAGAGTGTTCCTATTTCTCCACATCCTCTCCAGCATCTGTTGTCTTCAGATTTTTTAATGACTGCCATTCTAATCATTCTACTATAAAGACACATGCACACGTATGTTCATTGCAGCCCTGTGTACAACAGCAAAGACCTGGAACCAACCCAAATGCCCATCAATGATAGACTGGACAGGGAAAATGTGGCACATATACACCATGGAATACTATGCAGCCATAAAAAAAACGACAAGTTCATGTCCTTTGTAGGGACTTGGATGAATCTGGAAATGATCATTCTCAGCAAACCGACACAAGAACAGAATGCCAAACACCACATGTTCTCACTCATAGGCGGGTGTTGAACAACGAGAACACGTGGACTCAGGGAGAGGAGCATCACACACTGGGAGCACTTGCGGGGGGGTAGGGGAGAGAGAGTGGGGGTGGGAAGGGAGGGATAACATGGGGGGAAATGCCAGATATAGTGTGCACCTAAAGTAAAATAAATAAATTTAAAAAAAAAATATATATATATATATATAATGACTAAATATATATATATGTATTTAAAAATTTTTTTTTCAACTATGGCTCCTGGGTTACCATGTCCTGAGAAGAATCCTTTGCAGCTCCTTATCTTTGCTTGTATTTTGTTCCCCATCTGGAGTTCCTTTCTCTTATCTTCCACCTCACTCTCCTGGCATGCTCCTGAAATCCTTTAAACATCAGCTCAAACATTCTGTTTCTTGTAGCTGCCCTTGAATAAGTTGCTGTATCCTCTGGGTTCTCCCATCACCTTGAACCCATTTCCTCTGCTCTCTCACTGACTACCTTGTGTTTTAATTTTTCATCTATCTCCATAGCTGCTCATGGAATCCCTTGAGATCAGGGACAAAGTAACTTTGGATTCCCCTTAGGAAGAATATCTCGTTTTCGCCTCCAAACAGAAGGACACCCGTCACTGATGCTGGAGCTGGTTCATATGGGATCACGGATCAATGGTGTGTCTCTTCTTTCCAACTCTGCCTTCAGTGGCTTTGCACTGATAACTTGAAATTGGCGTATTTACACCACAGACATTGGCAGACAGTATAAATCAGGACTTTTTGTGAGGAGTGGGGAAGGGAAAGCAAGTTGTTAAGTATTTACCATCTCACCCTGATCTGAAGTTAAATGAGATAAAAGGCTTTTGCCACCTGAATCAGCCTTGGAAAATGGTGGTCATTTTCTTGTGATTAGGTGATGTGAGTGTGAAGAAATCCTTCCTTCCTCCTCCCTTTCTTCCCTCCCTCCCTCCCTCTCTTTCCCTTCCCTCTCTTTCCCTCCCCTCCCCTCCCCTCCCCTCCCCTCCC
>NW_016107661.1:1494443-1521533 GCF_001604975.1 Cebus imitator
CCTCCCCTCCCCATCCCTTTCCTTCCCTTCCCTTCCTTTTCTTTCCTTTCTTTTTCTTTCTTCCTTTTTCTTTCTCTCTCTTGCCTTCCTTCCTTCCCTTCCTTTTCTTTTTTCTTTTCCTTCCTTCCTTTCCTTCTTTCTTTCTTTCCTTCTTCTTTCTTTCTCTCTCTCTCTCCTCCCTCCCTCCCTTTCTTCCTTCCATCTATCTGTCCATCCTTGTGTTTCTCTGTCTTTCTCTTCCTTTTCTGTGACAGAGTTTTGCTCTGTTGCCCAGGCTAAAGTCCAGTGATGCAATCTCAGCTCACTGCAACTTCTGCATCCCAGGTTCAAACAGTTCTCCTGCCTCACCCCGCTAAGTAACTGGGATTACAGGCATGCACCATCATGCCTAGCTAATTTGTGTACTTTTAGTAGAGACAGGGTTTCACCATGTTGACCAGGCTGGTCTTGAACTTCTGACCTGAAGTGATCTGCCCACCTCAGCCTCCCAAAATGCTAGGATTACAGGCGTGAGCCTTCGTGCCTGTCCAAGAAATTCTGCTTTCTGTCCAATCCAGACAGTTTGAGGAGCTCTCGCTGAAGGCTATAGTACTTAGCTCCTGCTGGAGGGATGATGGATTAGACTCAGTAGTTATGAAGTTTCTTCCCAGCTCTAAACTTCACTGATTCTGGGCATGCTGCATTTCACTTGTGAGTAACTTATATTTATAGTGCCCTACGTTTGTGCAGCCCTTATCTTTCTTTTTCTCCCCGAGAGTTTTCATACCCGTTACGTCACTTGACACCGCTGTGAAGCAAGTGGGCAGAGACCCTCTGTACTGAATAGAGAAGTGAATACATCACTGTAGACTTCTGCTTAAAATCAGATTTGCCCTTAGTTGTTTTTGGTCTCAAACAGTTAGATGATGGAGCTGCTGCATGAAGGTGAATCTTGAAGATGAACTCTGGGAATCAGAGAGGGCAAGGAAGCCACCTAAAGTCACAGATACTGGGGAGCAGAACCTCATCAGTCCCAGGACTGCTTAGAAGGTGAGGAATGTTTGGAAGTGGTAGTGGTTCAGGAGAATGGGAAAATAGGCTTATCTATAGTGTAGCCACTATTTCAATGGCAGAAGAGAACGGACTCCAAATTGAGATGGTTTATTTTTTACTTCCCAAACTCAACTATATTAAAACCATTTTAATGTTTTTTTTCCTCCATATTGATGGAAATGTAAATTAGTTCAACCCTTGTGGACCTCAGTGTGGCAGTTTCCCAAAGACCTAAAAACAGAAATACCGTTTGACCCAGCAATCCCACTCCTGGGTGTATGCCCAAAGGAATGTAAACCATTTTATTGTAAAGACACATGCATGCATATATTCATTGCAGCACTATCCATAGTAGCAAAGACATGAAATCGACCTAAATGCCCATCAGTGGCAGATTGGATAGAGAAAATGTGGTAACATATACACCATGCAGTGCTATCCAGCCATAAAAAAAAGGAAAAGATCATGTCCTTTGCAGGAACATGGATGGAGCTGGAGGCTGTTGTCCTCAGCAAACTAATGTAGGAACAGAAAACCAAATGCCACACGTTCTCACTTATAAGTGCAAGCTGAATGCTGAGAACACATGGACACATAGAAGGGAAAAACACATGCTGGGACCTTTCAGAGGCCGGGTAGTGAAGGGTTGGGAGGGGAGAAGATCAGGAAAAACAACTAGTGGATTCTAGGCTTGATATCTGGGTAATTAAATAATCTGTTCAACAAACCTGCATGACACAAGTTTACCAGTATAACAAACCTGCAAATGTACTTTTTTCTTTTCTTCTCTTTTCTTTATTTCTTTATTTTTATTTTTATTTTTATTTATTTATTTTTTTTTTTGCGATGGAGTCTTGCTCTGTCACCAGACTGGAGTGCAGTGGCGTGATCTCAGTTCGCTGCAACTTCAGCCTCCCCAGTTCAAGAGATCCTCCTGCCTCAGCCTCCTGAGTAGCTGGGACTGCAGGTTTGCACTACCATGCCCAGCTAATATTTATATTTTTTGAGATATGGGGTTTCACCATGTTGGCCAGGACGATCTCGATCTCCTGACCTTGTGATCCTCCTGCCTCGGACTTTCAAAGTGCTGGGATTAAAGGCGTGAGCCACCACACCCGACCTCTACCTTTTCAGTTAAAGCTAAATAAGACATTTTACTCCAAACATTGACTATTAAAACATTGACTATTAAAAGGGCTCCCCCTTTTTTCTCCCACCCACCTAGCTGTTTCACCCTCTTGATTGTGATACTGTGCTCTCCAAAAAATAAGTGGCTTCGTGGGTCACAGGATCTTATTTTCTCCCACCAGAGAGAATGGCACCCCAAATTGAAGATGAGCAGGTATTTTACAGAGGTTTCAGAAAAGGATGATAACTCTTTGAATGACCTGTAATTAGAGAACCCTCTTAGGAGGTGGAGGAGGAGAAGCAGTTGGGGTTTCAGGAAATGACTGAGTGATTTAGACAAACCTGGATATAGAACTTCATACTCCTCTACTTTGGATTTCTGCAACTTTGAGACATATATTGTGTTCAAACTAGATCAAAACAAATAAATTCAGGACTGGGCATGGTGGCTCATACCTGTAATCCCAGCACTTTGGGAGGTTGAGGTGGGCAGATCACAAGGTCGGGAGTTCAAGACCATCCTGGCCAATATGGTGAAATGCCGTGTCTACTAAAAATAAAAAAATTAGCTGGGCATGGTGGCCGGTGCCTGTAATCCCAGCCACTCGGTAGGCTGAGGCAGGAGAATCACTTGAATCCAGGAGGCAGAGGTTGCAGTTAGCTGAGATCATGCTATTACACTTCACCCTAAGCGACAAGAGCAAGACTCAGTCTGGGAAAAAATGAAACAAAACAAAAAACAGAAAAGAAGAAGTGACTAGCACTTTGGGAAGCTGAGGCAGGAGGATCACTTGAGCCTAGAAGTTCAAGACCAGCCTGATCCTGAACATACTGAGACCTCATCACTACAAGAAATAAACAGTTTTAAAAATCAGCCAGGCATGTGGCTCTGCCTGTAGTCCCAGCTGCTTGGGAGGCTGAGGTAGGAGGATTGCTTGAGCCCAGGAGGTTGAGACTGGAGTGAGCTGTGATTGTGCCACTGCACTCCAGCCTGGGCAGCAGAGTAAAATCTTGTCTTCAAAAAAAAGAGTGAAAATACTTGTGTGTGTATGTGCATACACTCAACTTCAATAATGGCCCTTTTTGAGATAGTTCAGTCCTCATAATGCACTCATTAAAATTCTAGAAATAAAGATTTTAGTGCCATTACATAGAACACTTAAAAAAATTTTTGATAGGTGTAAATTGCCTACGAATTTTACACTGTGTGCCTTGATTAATTGTTATTATTTTACTGCTTATACCAAAAAAAAAAAATTAGAACATACTTGTGTAGAATTTTGGCTGCATTTTTCAGTTGAAAAAGAGTTACAACTCTGTTTCCATATGGTAGACAGAGGAATTCCTCTACATATGCACAGCAGAGTTGCTTCTGTTTCTAAGAGATGTCTATAGGACCTATCCTCCAGTGGTGTGCTGCAGCCAGCTTGTATTGGCTGGCAAGAACCAATTGTGAAATTTTAAGGAAACCTACCAGCTGGTTGATGTCATATTGGCAGCTTGAAATTGGCCATAGAGGGAGTATTTATTCCGCAGAAACTGGAAAACGTTATCAACCAGTGATTTTCTTTTCTCAGAAAGTTGGTTGTTAAGCATTTACCAGCGCACCACTTCTCCCCGTTGTATAAAATATCTCCTCTGTTATCTCATCCAATCTCATTGAATCCTCAGATCTACAGGTGCGTAGACAACCATGCTGAAGATACAGAGTTTTCCCTGCAGAAAAACAGGGACAGTGTAGGATTCTGTCTCTATCCCCCTTTCCCCTCTAGATACTTGGTAATTATCTAACCTATCTAACCTCACCATGTAGCCTTTGTTTTTATTCATTTTTCTAATCCAAGTCAACCGTTCTCAAATGTCAGTGTGTAGGGTGGTAGGCATGGATTGATAATGCAAAACTACCTGTATGGCACTTTGTGGGAATTTTAGGGGCTTTTGAGGGTAATTTTAGATCTGCAAGTATTTTCCTGGAGTTGGTATAATATATTTGTTAAAAGCCAGAATAGCCTTGAATCCCATATCTGCCACATGGAAGCTACTTAACTTCTCTACGCCTGAAATGAGGGTGATAGTGGTACCTCACTTCTAAGTGTCTTGGGAGAATTAAGTGTGTTAATCTATGTAACATGTTTAGGGTATCCCTTGTGTTTCCTTGGTGCTATGTTCATGTTTGCTCTTATTGTTAGAAAGTAAGGGAGTGTTTTAAGTGACGATTGTGGCAACTGACTAAGGGACAGATTGGATGAGGCCAAGACTTGGAGACCAGAAAGGAGTCCCATCGTATTGGTTCAGACTGATCTTCCTAAATCAATAATTGATGGCATGTGGAGGCTGGGTTTTACTTAGACCAAAGCAGTAGCCCTAAGCTGTGAGTTAAAGAGCCTTGGTTGACCACAAAAGATGACCACCTCCCCATGGGTATCTATTTGATCAACTTCCAACTATTTACTTTTGTTTATTTTTTTTTTCTTGAGACAGAGTTTCTCTCTAGTTGCCCAGGCTGTAGTGCAGTGGCACAGTCTCCACTCACTGCAACCTCTGCCTCCCAGGCTCAAGTGATTCTCTTGCCTCAGCCTCCCAAGCAGCTGGGATTATAGGCATGAGCCACCATGCCCAGCTATTTTTTTGTATTTAGTAGAGACAAGGTTGATCTAAACCCTACGGAAAAATGGGGACACTATAGGATTCTGTCTCCATCTCCCTTTCCCCTCTAGGTACTTGGTTATTATCTAACCATACCATGTAGCCTTTCTTTTTATTCATTTTTCACCCTGTGGGTCAGGCTGGTCTTGAACTCCTGGCCTCAGGTGATCCACCTGCCTCGGCCTCCTGAAGTGCTGGGATTAGAGGTGTGAGCCACTGTGCCTGGCTTCTAATTCCTTTTGGAGCTGAGGGCATAATGAGGAGAGGTAAGTAGGAGATGAGCTCAAAGAGCAGATAGACACCACACTTTGGAAAGGCCTCAGAGGACATGGGGAAAGTTTGGATTTCATATTTGGTGCAATGGAAAGCCATGGGAAATTCTCAAGCAGGGGATATTCCCATCTCTCCTAGTACCTTCTAAGTCAGGCACCAGGAGAGGTACAAAGCTACTAGGAGTGCCACGGGGACTGGAAAACCAGAAGATACCATGCCTTCCCCTTTAGCAGGTGTTATCTGATCTCTGTGAGCTCCCTTCTTACATCTTCCACGTAAGAAAAAAAAAAATCCCAGACCACCTCCTGCAGTGTATGGACATGTGAAATGCCATGGAATTGTAGTGTTTTGTGACAGTAGGAGAAGGCCCGGCAAACTGTGGGACTTCCCTAGCAAAACTGGAGACTCTACAGACATGGCAGTGAGGTAAGATGAACACAGCTTCTCTCCTTGCTCAAACATGGCTTCTTCAGGGACCACCTTTGCAGTAGAGTTTGTCACATCTCCCAAACGCCTAGGCTTATTTCCTACCTCCTTCTACATCTAGGCCTTGTCTTAGGTCCAGGGGCCAATAATAAAGATAAATTTGAGAAGTAATGAATAAAGACCCATTCCATGTAGAGCAGTAAAATTTATCGTGGCTTAACTAATCTGGCACCATTTATGCCTGCTGCCTGCATTTCCAGCCATCGAATGACTAATTGATAACTAATTTCCTCAATTTGTAGTTCATTACTTATCACAGCAGAAAGTCTTATACCTAACTCTTTCAGCCAAAGAGACTCCATGAAATCGATGGAGATGTTACTTGCCAGGGATCTTGGCAAATTGGCCAGCTTTGCAGGAAAGGCAGACTCTTCTCAGTAATACAGCTAACAGGTACCGAGTGTTTATTGCATGCCAGGAACTGAGCTAAGCACCTTATATTGGTATAATAAATATAAGGCTTGTACAAGACGATGTAATGGATAAAGCCCTGAGCTGTATTATCTTAACACAGTAGAAATTTACTAATGGTTTAATTCAGATGTTTCTGACTGGCAGAGGATCGGGGAGTTCTGTGTTGCCTGGTTCTTCAGATTGAGTGATACTTAAAATTAACCACCAAGTTGACTGAGACTCTGCCATGATGACTGCAGAACTGCCAAGCTTGTCCTTGGTGTCAGCATTCAGTCAGCAGAGGGGGAAAGAGCATGAGGAGCATGGGTGGGAAGTTTTTAACAGGCCAGCCTTGAAGGCCCCATCATTTCAACTCACAGCCTGTTGATTGTAACTCAGTCCCAGGGAGACCAGGAAATGCGATGTAGATGTGACCCAGGAGGAAATGAGTTTTGTTGGACAGATTGCCACACACACGTGCTTTTATTTAATTCTTACAACTGTGCTATGAAGTTGGTCTGCATCCCCACTTCACAGATGGGGAAACTGAGCCTTGAAAAGGTTAAGTAGACCTGCTGGTAAGTGGAGGAGCAGAGTCTTCAGGTTGCCTTGATTTCCAGGCTTATGCTTTTACCACTGTGCTAGACTCCTTCTCTTGGGTCTCAAGCAATGAGAAGCTCTGACAATAAATATTGACTGTTCCCACTACTCAGTACTATTCAGTTCTCAGTATTCTCAGTACTCAGTAATATTCAGTACTCTTCACTACTCTTTCTGGTCCACACCACTGTAGCTGACCGTGACTCATCATGAAGTTCTCTACTGCTCAGCCATCACCTCTGCTTACAGCATTGAGCCTCCCAGAAAAACATCTCAGGAACTTCCAGCAACCAGGAATTGGGTGCCTGATGGAATCCAGGTACAGTGACACAGCATTCTGAGGCTCATCTCCCATTTGTCAGGGGGGCACAGAGCCAATGTTAAACTGAGCCAGGAAAGACTCCACTAATTAGAGCTTCTTCTGAACTCTGCTGTCCATTGGCTTTCTAACAAACGATGCTATGAATCCTACATGTTCTCGGTTCTTCATTTTCTTCGTGGGGGGAAGAAAGTTGAAGGCGATATTGTGGTATTTATCCTTGAAATAATGTTGCCATGGTTACCTCTCAACTCTATTCTAACAGTGGTGCTGTAATTGGAGCACAGAGACCTGGAGATGCTCTTGTAACTGTGAGTTTGGTCTCTAGCTTGGGCGTGAAAAGCATCTCTCAGATTGGGGGAGGAAGAAGAGAGGCTGGCCTCGGCAATTAACCCCGGAGCACAGCACGGTGGTCCTATCTGTTGGAGGAGAGAGTTGCTTGGTGGTGTCCAAAGAGAGCCGTTTCTGTGAAGTTGCTTTGTTTTCACATTGTTTTACATGACACTCTTAGAATGCAAGAATGTAGTGTCTCCATGGAAACTGGAAATGTACAAAATTAAGGCCTCAGAATAGGAAAGCTTCTATGAGCACAGTTCTGGTGATCACTAATAAAGAAACGATGTGTTGGAAGTACAGGGTGTTGGATGTCAGGGCAGACATGGAATGATAAATTTGCCATTCTAGTCTAATCCGGGACCTTCACTTTTTGGATGGAGTGGGAGAAAGGTTATGGAGGCACATCTAGGTATTGCATGCTCTCCCAGACAGGAAAAAGGCTTGTTAATGTCCCATTGTGGCAAAAGAGCAGCTCCATGGAACATGAACTTGACCCCACTTACCTCTTGTGTATATCCAAGAGGAAACAGTGGGGTGTGAGAGGACGGTATGATACAGTGGGAAGACAGCGTTTGTGGTTAGACCACGGGTAAGTGTCGTGACTTTCAGCAAATCCATGAAACCTCCATTTCTACCTCCATAAAGTGGGGAAGCCACTAGTATATGCCTCTCTGAAGAACGTGCTTCCCTTCTTTACTTTCCTTTTGATGTTAATTTTTAGCAGTATCGGTAGGGGTTCATCAGCCTAACTTCCTATCCCTGAAGACATGGTTTGGTTTAGAATGTCTAAATCTGTGTGGTAACCTGAGGTCTGTGTTCAGCTTACAGAAGAACTAGTAGGAACAGGAACCCATCTCTGGGTACATATGCTGTGTGCCCACAGTGGGAACTGGTGAATTCCCTAGACAGCGGCATCTCTGTTCTGATGCTTGTATTTCCTTGGTGGATCCTTCTCCATGTCTCTCACCACCCTGTACAGCTCCTCACCTCCCATTTGCCTCCTTCCATCCACATCTTGGCACATTGGCTGAAATGCCACGCAGCTGTATCGGGGCATTCAGATGCATACACCTCTCAGGCTCACTTGCAGCTCCTGCGAGCTCAGAGTTTTCTTAGCAATTTCTGTAGTTATTTCCATTTCTGTTTTTAACGGCACAGAATAGGAGGTTCCCTTTGCCGGCAGTGCCAGGCGTCTGGTAAATCTCCATTTAGACAGAACTGAAGCTCTCGTACTGATCTCCATTTCTGTCTGAATACTTTGCAGTGCTTCCCACAGGTCTCTGTCTTTCTCTAAAAAAAATGGTGGCAGTTGCCACTTTGGCCGGCTGGCGTTTTTCTGATCTGCCTGATCCTGTAAATGAAAGGGAACAATGTTCCTCTCTGTGTTTTTGGCATAGCGAGTGCTTCTCCCTCACCAGTGCAGAGAAGCCTTTGATTCTTCTTGGACATCTTGATCAAACAGCCTTAATGCTGCCACCACCTGCAGTTTTACTGTTTAAAACCTCCACATCCCTTTTTGTGCGTATTTCAACTGCACTGAAAATGTAGGTTCTATAATCTTGTAGATGGCTATAAATACCCCCATTGGGTTAAAGGAAAAAAAAAAAAACTTGTGTTCGAGACGCAGTATGCTGAGATGTGTTGAGATCTAGTAAATAGGAATTTTTTGCTTAACTAATGTTCACTGAGTAGCTGTTACATGTCAAATAAAGCACCTGACTTTGGTAGGGTGACAAGCTCATCCAGATTTGCCCGGAATGTTCCCACTTTT
The DNA here is from genome assembly GCF_001604975.1 of Cebus imitator. NCBI lineage: Eukaryota > Metazoa > Chordata > Mammalia > Primates > Cebidae > Cebus > Cebus imitator. The sequence goes on from NW_016107661.1 coordinate 1,503,428, forward strand.
GTCACTGAAAGTCCCATATTCTGGGGGAACTGGAAACATATGGTCCCAGGTAGACTGAGACAGTTGGTTGCCTTAGGCATTAGGGGTAAACAAGACAAAATTTCTACCCTCAAGGATCTGACAATTTGATAAACCAGAAAATAAAAACAAACACTCAGCAATTTCAATCGTGTGTGTGTGTGTGTGTGTGTGTGTGTGTGTATCCCTCCCCAAAAAATTGGAAGTAGGTATTCAAACAATTACACGTTCATATACGTGAGTAGCAGCATTACTCACAATAACAAAATGGTGAAAAACAACAACATTTCTATCAACACAGAAGTAGATACACAAATTATGGTGAATCCATACCACGGAATACTGTTTAGCCCTAAAAAGAATGAAGAACTGGGCTGGGCATGGTGACTCACACCTGCAATTGCAGCACTTTGAGAGGCCAAGGCAGGCAGATCACGAGGTCAGGAGATTGAAACTATCCTAGTTAGCACGGTGAAACCTGTCTCTACTGAAAAAAAAAAAAAAGAAAAATTAGCCAGGCATGGTGGGATGTGCCTGTAGTCTCAGCTACTCAGGAGGCTGAGGCAGGAGAATCATTTGAACCCAGGAAGCAGAGGTTGTAGTCAGCTGAGATCACACCACTGCACTCCAGCCTGGGTAACAGAGCAAGACTCCATCTCAAAACAAAACCAAACCAAAAAATGAAATGCTAGTGTAGATGAACCTTGGAAACATGACGGTAAGTCACAGAAGCCAGAGACAAAAGGTCACATATTGTACAATTCAATTTATATGAAATACTTACCAGTTTGGTGCAAAAGTCATTGTGGTTTTTGCCATTGCATTGAAAGTAATTTCAAAGTAATGGCAAAAACCACAGTGACTTTTGCACGAACCAAATAGAACTGGTAAACACATAAAGGCAAAAAGTGGGTTGGTAGTTGCTGGGGCCAGAGAGGAGAGAGAAATAGGGATTGAGTGGGATTTCCTTTGGGGTGATGAAAATATTTTGGAACTAGATAGAAGAGAGAGTTGCACAACATTGTGAGTGCAGTGAATGCCCCTGAATTATTCACTTCAAAATGAGTAATTGTATATTACGTAAACTTTGCCTCCATGAAAAACGATGTGGTAATTGATGGAGATGGTGGCCAGTAGAAAGTTCTAGGGCAGGAAGGATCCAGTTGGTAAATAGTGGACAATAATGCAAGTGTTAGGTCAGAGAAAAGATGAAGGGGTAGTGTTTCAAGCAAAATGAGAAATGTTTGTGCAGATGTGGGAGGCAGGAAAGTCCTCCCACTGCTGTTTATTTTGTGACACAGTGATGCACGTGTCAACATATTAAGGTGACTTCTGAAGAGTATATACAAGGAGAAAGCTGGCATCACCTGCAGAAGGTGCCCCCCCAACTTTTTAAATGGTTTTCTAGCCACTCAGTTGCAGAGAGAAAGGTTTGGCCTTGTTATCTGGTAGTTGTTTATTTCCCAAGGAATATGTTCGTAGAGGCTTTGTATTAGTCTGTCCTCATGCTGCTAATAAAGACATACCTGATACTGGGTAATTGATAAAGGAAAGAGGTTTAATTGACTCACAGTTCCACATGGCTGGGGAGGCCTTGCAATCACGGCAAAAGGCAAGGAGGCGCAAAGTCACGTCTTACACGGCAACAGGCGAGAGTGTGTGCAGGGGAACTCCCCTTTCTAAAACCATCAGACCTCATGCGAACTCACTGTCACGAGAACAACATGAGGGTAACCCTCATGTTTCAATTACCTCCCACAATGTTCTTCCCAGGACACATGGGAATTATGGAAGCTGCAATTCAAGATGATATTTGGGTGGGGACTGAGCCAAACCCTATCGGGATGTTTGGCTAGGTGGATAAAAAATAAGCTGAGATGGTACATTCTCTGGGGAAGACATTCAGTGTCAGCAAGGGGCTTGATACTGGGATGATATCCCTACTGGAGAGGTCAAACATCCTAGCTCTGGTCCCTACACAGCTTCCCTTATCAGAGTAACCCTAGAATCAAAGGAAGTTTTAAGATCTCCCAGGAAGCAGAGATGGGAAGGAGCTTCATGGCAGAGTTTGAATTTGGGCTCTGCCCTTTGTCACCTGTACCTCCTTGGGTGGGTGAACTTCTCTGAACAGCGGTACCATAATCCAGAAAAGGGGGATGGAGATAAAAATGGATCTGTTGTAAGAATAAATGACTTTTCCTGCAAAACCAATAGTATACATTGTCTGGCAAATAATAAGCACTCAATAATTATTAATTTACTCCATTCTTTCCTCTTCATCCTAGACTTAATTAAGATGTATCATTGAAGCTGTGAATAAGCAGTTCACAGAGAGAGAAATCTAAATGGCCCGGACACATGGAAAAATGTTCAGGCTGTGTAGCAACAAAGGTTTCAAAAGTGAAATAAGACATTAGTTTTTCTCCTACACATTAAAAAAAAAAAAAAAAAGAAAGAAAGAAAAGTCAAGTCAGTATTGGCCAAGAGGTTTGGGAGTCAGACAATCTCAAACCAGACTGGTAGAAATACAATGTGGAACAACGTTTTGTGGAGGGGGAGGGGGGCCCAAGTTTGGCGATAAGGCTAATATGCTTGTTTCAAAAGCCTTAAATGCACATTTGTGCTTTGACCCAGCAATTCGACTTTGAGAAATTTACCCGTGGGGAATAATTAAGGATGTGCTCGCAAACTTAGCCACAGAAGGCACTTTATAAATAGTTGTTAAACGAAGGAGTAAGTGGTGCTCATTGCTGCATTGTTTATAATAATGAAAACTCCAGTAATGGGGAAAAAATCAAATAAATGATGGTTCTGGCCATAAAATGGAATCCTCTGCAGCCGTTAAGTATGATTTCATAAACACATTTGGATAACTCTATCATTTACATAGGCTTGGGAAGGTATTTCTTATCCCTCAAGTGAAAAATTATGTTAAATGGCACATTGCAGGGCTATGGCTTGTTTAAAAATATGTATCCATAGATAAAATGGGGAAGAAAAACTCTTGAAGGATATATAGCAATACGTGAAAAGCAGTTATTGCTGAATAGTGACACTGTGAACAATTTTTTAATTTCCTTCTTTTTGTTTTTCTTTTTTGGCATATTCTGAGCATGTACTGTTTGCACATATCTTTTTTTGAAGGAAAACTTAATGTTAAAACAGAGGGACTCGTTAGGATGGGGGTGGGTGGTTGGAAATCAAGATAAGAAAGTAGAACATAAACACGCCCTACACGAAAATGTGGGGCACCTGGCTGGGTCAGATGTCCAGTGTGGCTTGGGCAGCCTTCCTTCCCTACTGTTGTCACTTTGAGTTTTCAATTGCAGAGCCACACTTGGATCAGAAGGAGGCTTGGTTTGGCCTGGACCCTCCTTAGGAAGTGTCATGTCTGGGAAACACACACAAGAGCGCTCCTTTATTCGTGCTGTGCATTGTCCAAGTTGGCTGTGCTTAGGGGTGACTCACTCCCAGCTACAGTGATGCAAACTTGTGTGTCCCCGGGCTGGGCTGTGCAGACACAGTGCACCCACGTCTTGGAGGGACATGGAGCCAGATTCTGGCTGTGAGAAAAGCCCCTGGCTCGGGATATCTTTTACCTTTTCTGATCCCCAGATTTTCACCAAGTAAATTGCTGCCGTGGAACATAATTGCTTTTCATTTTATTTTTAAAAATTGCTGCCAAGGCAATCCACTGGCCTCCTGAAGTCAGCACAAATCTGAAAACACTTACTCTGAGGGAGTATTTTGAAAACTTGGATTTGAAAAGCGGTTTACCCCCGACGATCAGCAGGCCGAGGCTCAGCCGACCATGGTAACTCGGTTGCACTTTAGCCCCCGAGATTCACAGAGCTCATCACCTCCTTTCTCGTCCAAGCCTTTGCTCAAATGCTCCCTCCTGAGATGACACTCCTCTGACCTCACTGGCTGTCTTAAGTAGCAACTCCTTTGGTTGACTTTCCCAGATCTCTTTTTTATTTCCAGGTGCATATCCCAACCGGGCCTTATATAATTTCTTATTTCTTTATTCACCTGTTTATTTGTCTGTCTCCTATGCTGAAACACATGCACCTCGAGGGCAGGTACTTCATCCTATTCATTGCTGGACTCCATGGTTAGAATCACATCAGGCACACATAGTAGGTGTCTTTGGGCTCCTACAGCTCTCCAGCTCATAGCCAGTGTCATCTGGACCCCACATTATGGTTAGGTGGGCTATTCTTAATAGTCCTGGAATACCAGGAATATCTATAATGGCATTCAGCCTTAAGGCTGAACGGTTCTAGAGGCCTTGAGTTTTTGCCTGATGGGGAAGACAGGACTCCTTCCTTCACCAGAAGCGGAGTAGATGCCAGTGCCAAGCCTCCTCCTGTAAAGCCTACAGATTATGAGTTAAACCCCTTTTCTTTATAAATTACCTGGTCTCAGGTATTTCTTCATAGCAATGCAAGAATGGCTGAATGCAGCTTCTCTGATTTCTCTAAGATGCTAGAGAAAAGAGAGCACAATGAATAGGGGAGAGAGGAGGGCCCATCCCTTGCATACTGAGACCTCATAAGGAACCCCAAGGGAAGATAGACAATTATCAGTAAACTGACTTGGAGTTAGTTCCCTCACACCTGTACACTTGGATTTTGGTCAAATCATAACCAGAGTTCCCATTCCTCCATCCTCCAAATAAGATGCAGAAAATCTGCCCTGTCTACCTGCCATTATAATCATCATCATTTTTTACCATTACAGCTTCTTAAACATTTATTATCCACCAGCCACAGAAGCAGACACTCTGCATATGGTCTTTTTTCAGTTCCAGTGATCACCCTATGAAATAAATAGAATTTTATCCATGTGAAAGAGGAGAAAGGATAAGGTAGGAAAAGTAAAGTAGTTTGCCCAAGTCCCCTTGGGCAGCAGGTGGCAGGCCAAGGCTGTCAGGATACCTGGTGATGTGTTTTCTGAATCAGGAAACACCATCAAATGTCACCAGTATCTTTCCAAACATGTGCACAAGTGTTTGCAAGCAAGTATATCTTCTAATTATTGGGAAGCCCTTGGGTGGGAGCTGGGAGACGCTTTTCAGCACAGCCTAAGTAGGTAAGATTAAAGAATGCACATGTCCTCTCCAGAATGTGCTCACATCTGATCACTGGGGCTCAAACCCAACAGAAACAGCGCCATGGGTACCAGCAGCAAAGCAATCCCCTGGTCCCAAACAACAATATGGCTTATAAAAGGTCAAGTTCAATCAACCAGTTGTTTCCCAGGGGAAAAAAAGTCAAATTTCAATTTCAATACACGTGTCTTTGGAGGGGAAAAAAAATCCCGTTAAAAACTCTTACCAGCAAATGATAATTAATTCAAGCCCACCTTTGACCCTTCTTTCCCAGAGTCAACCAAAGTTACCACAAGGGGCCTAAAGACATTTTATGTGGGCAAGGACTTTGTCTAGTTCATTGCTGAATACCTAGTGCCTTGCGCACAGTAAGTGCTTAGTAACTACACATTAAAGAATGGCTGCCTAGCAGGTGCCTGCCATGGATTCTCTGCAAACGCCTTAAGAGACATGAGACTTTACAGTTCAACCCAAAATGGCAGGGTAAGTGCTCACCCCAAGGGAGCAAGCATACCTTGTGTTTTCAAAATCAGCCATTGAAGCAACTTAGGCTGGTGTTTGACTTTGCAGCCTTTGTATACAGGGCTCTGGCTTTGCTGTGAATAGAGGATGCTCATCCGTAGAGTTCCAGGCACTAATGGCAAGAACAAGGATGGGAGTGTGGAAGGATTCCGAGCCTCCCATGGACAAGACACCCTGCTCCTCAGTAGGGTGTCTGCAGTCTCTGGTGTTCCATCACTACCCAGCTGCATGGTTACTGCTGTTGCCATCTTTGTTTCTGGGGTGCTGAGGTTGGTTTATAACACTGGAGAGTCAGCTCAGTGGGATGGTGGGGACTAGCTTGGTAATGTGCATGTCACGGAGCAGCTGATGGCTCAGAGTCCTGTCCTCGCCACCAAGTATTAGTCACGTCCTCTGGAACTTTCCAGCATTGAGGTTGAATGCCATTGTAGATATCCCTGGTATTCCAGGACTATTAGGAACTTAAGAATAGGCTGTCTAGCCATGATGTGGTGTCAGAAAAAGGGGGAAGCAGGTGTCTGCATGGCGAGAGCAGGAGCAAGAGAGAGAGGAGGAGAAGGAGCTATGCATTTAAAAAAAACAGATCTCAGAACAAATTACTCATTGCCGTGAAGACGTCACCGAGGCATGAGGGATCCACCCCCAGAACAACCTCCCACTTGGCCCCACCTCCAGTATTGGGGACCACATGTCAACATGAGATTTGCATGGGGGCAAACATCCAAATTGTATCAGAAGCTAAGGCTACCCACCCTGCTTCTGACCTCAAGGTCCTCTGCTCTCTATCCCTTCCCACCAAATCCCAGTTTATTTCCCTTCATCTTTCACTGAGGAGTCACTGTTTCCAAAGTCCTCTCATCTTTAGAGCTCTACTTACAGCTCAGTGCATATTCCTCCTTGCAAATAATGAGCTTTCTACATTTAGTTCCCATCACCTTATTTCAGGGTTTTCTGTATCTGTTAGTTTGCTTCTGAGTGTTGTTATTTCCAAGTTGTAGAAGCTGATGTCTCAGTCAGTTGTATAAGACAACTCCCACCCTTTATGACATGAAACTGTGTTTGCACACCCTGGGTGTTCCCTGCAGAGCACCTACCTAGGGCTGGGCATTCAGTGCCAACCACAGGTTCAGGGTAAGGTATGTTGGTAGAAATACCCTACATGGAATAAAGAATCTGCAAGACAGCATCTCGTCTTGTCTTCTTTTGCCCTGTGTTCTTTTCCTGACTTCAGGATAGATGAGGTGGAGAGCTGCTCATGGCTGCAGGATTACTAGAAGGGGGTGTTTCCCTTTGTGTAGCTAGGTCAAGATGGGATGCTGCCCAGAGGACATCCATGGAAATCCATAACCGAGAGAAACCAAGCTCTGAGAGTGAAGGTTCATGGCTGAATTGCCCATTCAGTTGGGGAGAGGTGGGTGAAGACTTGAAGGTAGTGTGGCTAGAAAGGAATGAAGCATGTGTGTATGGGTTCAGAGCCCCTGTGCAGACATCACAGGGCTGGGCCTGTCCCAGTGAATCCTGCATGAGTTTCCAAGCTCACATGCATCTCCAGCTTCCTGCTGTTGTCATAAGCCTTCCAAGGACACAGTGGGATTTGCCACGGCATTCTTGATGTCTTCCCCTTGGTATTTGTGGGGTGGCTTTTTTCTGGACCCCTGCAAAGGTTTAAGTGAAGCTTTGTTGAAAGGAGAAGCCTGTGTGCTGTAATTAGATATTTAAAGGCCCTCATTAGTTGCCTTTGCTGGGCCTAATACCCAGCAGTACCAAAATGGGGCTTTCAGCTTTGTCTGCCCCTCCCCCTCCTCACCATAATTCCCTGAGGATTCTTAGTTGTATTTCGCCATGGCCCTTAAGCCTCATGACCATGCTCTTGACCTAATGAAGTCCCATTAGTTTATCTCTGCGGATGAAAAAATATATGTGTTTTTCAGTTAAAAAGGTTAAGAAACATTCGGGACACCCATCAGAATGAATGCACAGCTCATCCAGCTGTGCAGTTATCCAAAAATCACCCATTTCTATTTGCAAGAGTAGACTGAATTTAAATAGGCATTCTCTTCAAATAAACTTTCATTAAGTCAGATTTCTTTATAGTCTGCAAGCTTAATGAATGCATGTGTGGCCATGTGGGATCTATAGGATTTACCTCCACGCTTAGTTTCTGGAGCATGAGAGAAGCTGATTCGTAATGAGATAAGTGAACCCATTTTGGCAGAGACACCATCGACGTAGCAAAGGAAATGCTGAGGTATGCATCACAAGGGCGGGGGTCACTAAGATAACCGAGCTTCTGAAGAAACGGCTGCTGAAATGTCAGAATCCTATGGCTGTTTTTTTCTTTTACGTATTATTAGAAACTCTGATCTCAACCCCTTAAAATACTTGATTCGCCACCTTCCACATGGCGTCGTCAGGAAGGGACACTTGGCGGACACGGCATAGCTACCGGTGCAAAATGCAGACTGCCATTTTCCAGCGTTTTCGGCCCACGTGAAATACCAGCGTGGATCCTGTTTCAAAGCTACCAGGTGCTAGCATTTATTTTGGCTGAATTTCTGCATCACCACCAAAATCTCTTCTGTGCTTTCCTCTTGTGTCTATTCGACTCTGCCTGCTGGGCAGGAAGCCGATGATTCTGGGCCCTGATCACGTAGGTGCTGCTGAAGTGGGAGGTCGGGCCAGCCTCTGCTGCTTACAGGGCACTTTAGGAGCAAATGGCTTCTGTTGTGTCCAAATGGAGTCCCTTTCCGTAGGACATGGGTATGAGATGCCCATAGGAGATGCTGGACCACACGGGCCATCACTGTCTTTTTGTTTGTTTGTTTTTTGTAATCCATGATATTTAAGTGTTTTAGATTTTCAAAGGGGAAAAAATTAGGAAATCCAGGCAGTGGGATAGAGAAAGGGTCAAATGGGGCTGCCTGGAGCTCCATCAATGAGTCTCAAATAGTTTTGTAAACAGAAAGCCTTGTTATAGAGCCTATGAACTACCAAAATGTCCAAAAGAAACAAATAGAGTCAATTAAATACTGATGCATAGGAGATGCAAGAGAGGTGACTGCATTGAAACCTGACCTTTTTTGATGGGAAACACCCTATACATATGTCACGAGCTAAATTGCGTCCTCTCAAAATTCATACGTTGAAGTCCTAACCCTGAGTACCTTAGCATGTGACCTTATTTGGAGACACGGTGTTTACAAAGCTAATCAAGTAAAAATGAGGTCGAGTGGGCCCTAATCCAATATGATTGGTGTCCTTATAAGGAGGAGAAATTTGGGCTGGGTGTGGTGGCTCACTCCTGTAATCCTAGCACTTTGGGAAGCTGAGGCAGGTAGCTCACTTGAGGTCAGGAGTTTGAAACCACCCTGGCCAACACAGGGAAACCCTGTCTCTACTAAAAATACAAAAAAAAAAAAATAGCCAGATGTGGTTGTGCATGCCTGTAATCCTAGCTGCTTGGGAGGCTGAGGCAGGAGAATCACTTGAACCCGGGAGGCGGAGGTTGCAGTGAGCCGAGATTGTGCCATTGTACTCTAGCCTGGGCAACAGAGTAAGACTTCCTTTCAAAAAAAAAGGAGAAATTTGGACACAAATGCAGGAGGAAGATCACATAATGACATAGGGAGAAGGCTGGCCATCTAGAAGCCAACGAGAGGGTCCTTCCCTCCTAGCCCTCAGGAGGAATCCAACCTGCCAACACCTTGATCTCGGACTTCTGGCCTCCCAAACAACAAGACAGCATATTTCTGTTGCTTGAGCCACCTAGTTTGTGGTACTTTGTCATGACAGCCCTAGCAAATTCATGCAGGATGTGCAGGGGCAAGGATACCTTGGAAGAAAATTGGGCTGTGAGTATAGGTATGTCCTCGATGCTTCTCCTCTGGAGAGGTTACAGAGGGAGGAGGAAGATTGCAGCTGAGCTATAGAGAAGATTTACTTGGAGATAAGAATGAACATGGCTCTAGCCAGAGCAGTGCGGGAGATAACAGGTTGTGGGTGTTTTTGTGTGTGCGTGTGTATTAATGTTTGATGTGATGACCTGTGCTGAAGTAAGAAGCCTTATGTTGGACTCGAGGTAAGACATCAAAATATCAGTCTCTACCCCTCAGATCAATACAGGATGCAATAAAGAAACTGGCCAAAATCAGCTAAAACCAAGATGGCGATGCAAGTGACCTCTAGTTGCCCTCCCTCTTCATTGTGTGCTAGTTATCATGCATTAGCACAAGACATTCGCATCAGAGAAATAAGTTTACAGATGCCATGGTAACACCTGGAAGTTACTGCATAGGGTTAAAAGGGGAGGAACCCTCAGTTCAGGAAGCTCCCCAGCCCTTTTCTAGGAAATCCATGAATAACCCATCCCTTGTTTAGCATATAATTAAGGAGTAGCTATAAATATAGCTAGGCAGCAGTGCACAAGTGCTGTCTGCCTATGGGATAGCCCTGCTACATCTACGAGCAGCCATTTTCCTGTTCTCTTTCACGCTTCAATTCTTCCCTGCACATAGTCAAGAACCCTCCTGGGCTGAGCCCCAGTTTTGGGGTTTGCCTGCATCAAACTTATTTATTCCACTGTTTAAACACTTAGTGTCCAACGAACTGGCAGGGTGTGAGTGGACTAGAAGAAAAGAGCACACATCTTTTACAGCTCTATGCCAAGCCCATGACAGACATCACTAGTCGATCAAGGCACTCTTTTTCTCTGAACTGAGTCTTCTTGCCTCCACATGTTTTTTAATGGGTAAACCAGACAGGCACAACCAGTTATTACAGCATGGCAGGTGAAACCTGTTTTGTGTCTCTGGCCGTGACCCTTTCTGCTGGAGGTGTGGTCTGCAAATGAGCAATGTTGGCATCAGGCAATCTCCTGGAGGAGACGCAAAACCTGAAGCTGCCTCTCAAACCTACTGAATCAGAAACTGCATTTTAAACAGGATCTCTAGGTGACTGGTCTACACATTAAGGTTGTGAGCAGCTCTGACCTGGAGGGATGCTGTTCCTGAGGAGGGAGTCAGGGTGAGGTCTGCATGTACCTGAGAAGTGAACTCCCTTCCAGTCAAACCAATATCCAGTAACTGTGGATCTCTCAAGAGAAGTATTTCATTGTGTTTGTTTTGCTTTGGCAGAGTCTTCCTCTGTGGTCCAGGCTGGAGTGTAGTGGCTTGATCTCAGTTCACTGCAGCTTCGACCTCTGGGGTTCAAGTGATTCTCATGCCTCAGCCTCCCGAGTGGCTGGAATTGAGTTACAGTCCTCTACCATCATGCCTGGCTAATATTTGTATTTTTAGTAGAGATGGGGTTTCACCATGTTGCCCAGGCTGGTCTTGAACTTCTAGCCTCAGGTGATCCATCTACCTCAGCCTCCCAAAGTTCTGGAATGACAGGTGTGAGCCACTGTGCCCAGTCAATAACATCTCATTTTGGGATCAGGCATGTGAAGATGTCTGATGTGAAATTACACTCTTGCTCTGTAGGTTGTAGGTGCAGAGAGAGAGAGTGTGTGTGTGTGTGTGTGTGTGTGTGTGTGTGTAGAACAGCCAGAGTCCCTGACAGGCTCTCTCAATGTGGAGTCTGTGTGCCCCCTCTCATAACATCTCCCCATGTGCTTTTCTCACGTCCAAATTCCTGGGCTCCACTTCTAACCCATTGACTTGGAATCCCAGAGATCTGAGGCACAAGGATCTTCATGCTTAGAAAGATCCTCAGGTACCTCTTATGCACCTTTGAGTTTGAGCATCATTTCCCCATCAGAGAAACTTGAAAATTCAATCCAATTATATGACCATAAACCTTATGAGAAAGTGAATAATGAGTCATTTATACTATAGTATAAATGTTAGCATATCCGCAAATATTTATTCATGGCTGATTTGGGCGAGTGAGTTGAAAGGATGCTGGTTGTGACCTATTCTGAAAGAAACAGGTCGCTTGAAGGGAGATACGGAGAGGGGATAGTTTGGACCAAGGACAGTTTGCTGAGAGGAACAGATTTGAGTGAGGAGCCGGTGTGTCATTCTCTGTGGAGCTTACATTCTGATAGAGACGTGCAACAAATAACAGCCTGACGGAAAGGAATGAATAGTGCGTGAAAAGCAGGGTGAAGCGCTGTCAGTTACAGCTTTAAATAAAAGGTCAAGAGTAGATCAGTAAGATGAGGGAGCTGGTTTTGCAAACATTGGAGAAAGAATGTTACAGGCAGAGGGAGCTGCCTGTGCAAAGGTCCTGGGGCTATAGCATGCCTGATGTGTTCCAGGAAGCCTTCTGGCAAGAAGGAATGAGCAAAGGAAAAAGAAAAGAAGTCAGACAGGGGCAGGGCACCATCAGGACTTTTGCTTACAATGAGAGACGTGAAGGGTCTCAGGAAGATTTTGAGCAGTAGACACATCTGACGTGGCTTAGGCTCGGTCGCTCGAATCAAGTTGCTATGCTGAAGATAGAATTCAGGGGATAAGCGCAGAAGCACGGTGGCCAGTTAAGAGGTTATTGCAAATGTATAAATTTGTAAAGCACATGAAGAAAGAAGAGATTCCTTCTGACCCTATTGTAACTCTGAAATGAAATGTATGATTAACATTTTCACAAGCAGCCTCCAGACTATGTGTATGGCCATTCACACACACACACACATCCATACACACACATTGTTTGCATAAATGAGATCATAGTACACCTATTGCTCCATAACTTACTCTTATTCAGCTTGTCTCATATTCTGTGTCACAGTCTATTCTAACAGTTGCATAATTTTTCATAACATGAATGTACTGCAGTTGCTATATTAGTTTTTTATTGATGGACATTTAGGATGCTTTCAGTTTATTATTTTTTTTCCATTCTGAACCATGTAACAGTGAACAGTTTTGCAACATCTATTTTTGTGCACCTGAGCAAGAGCACATGCATGGGATTATCTCTGAAAAATAGAATTGCCAAGTGGAAGGGCATATACATTTTTATATTTTAATAGACACTGCCCGTTTGCCCTCCACATCAGTTGTAGTCATTTACATTCCCACCAACACTGTGATGTCTGCTTTATATGTAGACTTTTACAGTTTACAAAACCCTTTCACGTGCATCATGAGTTGGCCTATGAAGGAGGTGGAGGAGTAGGTTTATCCCTATCATGGAGATGTGGAAACTGAAGCCTTGAATGGGAGATGTGGACAATGGAAAGAGAAAGGCCCCATCCACCAGTCAGTCAGACAGACAGACCCACAGACCAATATCCCTTTTCTGTTTCTGGATTAATAACACCCTGGCTTCCTTTTATGTTTCTGTGTTAGTGTGGAGACTTGATCATTTCTTTTGGTGATATGAGTAGCTGTTTTAGTTTCATATAGATAATTTTAGAAATTATTTTCACAGAGGCTGTATTTTAAACACACAGGTAATGTCTACACACAGTTCAAAATTTCAGTGCCTCTCTGGCTCTTTTCAGTGTGTTTTTACAGGGAGAGATCATGTAGTTTCCCTCAACATAACCCAGTAAGTTGCAGATATCAGTAGCTAAGCAGTCAGTTTAGTCATCATGTAGTCACAGTTCTGTAAACACTTAGGCAGTGCCTACTGTATGTCAGGGCTTCAGGATACCTGCAGCATCTCCTTTTCTGTATTCCAGAGGATTTTTTATTTAGTTAGTTTTTTGTGATGGAGTCTCACTCTCTCACCCAGGCTGGAATGCAGTGGTGCAATCTTGGCTCACTGCAGCCTCCACCTCCTGACTTAAAGTGATTCTCCTGCCCCAGCCTCCCAAGTAGCTGGGATTACAGGTATGTATCATCATCCCCAGTAGTTTTTGTACTTTTAGTAGAAATGGAGTTTTACCATGTTGGCCAGGCTTGTCTTGAACTCCTGACCTCAGGTGATCCACGCACCTCAGCCTTCCAAAGTGCTGGGATTACAGGCATGAGATACCATGTCCAGCCCAGAGGATTTTAAATCAGTTTTAAGAATAACATCCCCCTTCATTTTTCCCCCAAACAAACCTCACATAAAAATGGAAAATCTATGCACCACTTATAAAGTCACAGTGCATATAGCTTGATCCTTGATTGATGGTGTAGACAACAGAACACAGTCCACACTGTCAAATCAGCTCAAAGTAACTCACATCCTATTCTGGAACTTTTGGAATACCCTAAAGGGGACATAGGATCCCCACATTAATCCTCTTCCTCAACCACCATAGCCACTTTTTTTTTTTTTTGAGATGGAGTTTCGCTCTTGTTACCCAGGCTGGAGTGCAATGGCGCGATCTTGGCTCACCACAACCTCCGCCTCTTGGGTTCAAGCAGTTCTCCTGCCTCAGCCTCCCGAGTAGCTGGGACTACAGGCACGTGCCACCATGCCCAGCTAATTTTTGTATTTTTATTAGAGATGGGGTTTCACCTTGTTGACCAGGATGGTCTCGATCTCTTGCCGTCATGATCCACCCGCCTCAGCCTCTCGAAGTGCTGGGATTATAGGCATGAGCCACCGCGCCCGGCCCATACCCACTTTTAAGCTTCCCTTTAATGTCCCCCTTCTCAGCCCTTGCACCTTTCTTTTCCCTCTTCCATTCACGTTTTCTGGGCCTGATGTTATACCTGGAATTTCTTAAAGTGGAGAAGGCAGGTGGAACAGAGAGGGTCACTGCATTGGAGAGACTGATGCAACCAGGTGAGGATCATTCCGAAGGCAGGGGAAAGTGACGCTCTAGAGACACCCATGTGTTCAAAATGTTTTGTTGCTTCAATGACAGATGACAGAAATGAAGGAGCCTTATATGGCAGAGGTTCAGGGGTTCAGACACCAGGTGCACGGGTATCTCAAGGCCTGTGAGGCCTATTGGCCATCCGTACTTCTTTCCCTTCCTTCTGCTCATGCACCTGAGCATGCCCTCAGTGCCACTTCAGGGCTCCAGCAAACAAAGGGCTGAAAACCGTGGGTTTGCATACTCTGAATGCTTAGGGTCTCCTAACTTACTGAAAGCATGGAATGCTGCAATGTCCACTAATGTGGGGGTTTCCGGGAACAAGGAACTAGCAATGTCCAGATGAAAGAAAATAATTTCTAATAGTGGAAATGCAGATGCAAGCATCCATGGGAGAAAGATTATTGGAGGAATCGGGGCCAGACAGTTGTTCTTTTTTTTTGAAGGTTCTGTCTCTTGACCTTGAGGTGCCCCTGTTTGTGTCTGGGTTATACATTTCAGCTCCCCAGGATGAGTGATGAGCTCTGCATCACCTGGCCCAGGCTGCAGGGCAAAGAGTTCTTCAAGAGTCCAATGAATCTTAATAAAAAATGGAAATGGCTTTCCCCCTTCATTTTAATTAACATTATGTCTACATTTCTGGGATAATGGATAATTAAGTGAGTTCCCTTGGCATTACAATGTTCTTGGAAATAATTTATGGTTTCGTTTCACTATGTGAAGGCTGTTTGGGTTGGTGCTTAAGTTTTATCATAAATATTTCCGAGGAGTATTTGCACATTCGTTGATTTGTATTCATGACGCCACAGTACCCCATTCTGGGGAAGTGTCTTATGTAATATTTCCTCACAGGCCACGCTTCCACTCTGTGTTTTCTTTCTGGGCACAGAGTTGGTTGCAGTGGGTTGGATTCCTTCCGCAGCATGAGACCACTGCCACCGTTTTAACCTGCATCTATCTGTGTGAATTGATTGACCTGAGACAGAATGTCACTGGGCTTTCTGGACCTTGGCTGATCTTAAGTCTTCCAGTCTAAAAGGGAAATGGTAATAATAAGGGGTGATATTTGTTACATGCCCACTAGTCTGCGCCATGTACTGGGCTAAGCATTTTTTGCAGTCCTTTATCATGAAGAATGAATGTGGCGTCGTCCACAGTGAGTCTTCATCATAAAGCAAAGGCCTAGGTGCTAGTATTATCATCCCCAGTTGACACTAACGTAGAAAGTGGTGGAGCTGGGATTTGAACCTAGATGACTTGCCTCCATCACCCACAGTGAGGGACACCGTATGTGGTCCTTATGCAAATATCTGCGGGTGTGAAGGTGTGTTGACTTTTTACCTTCACAACAGCCCTGTGTGGGAGATTTTGTGTGATGATGGAACGGTTCTACATCAGCACAGTGGCCATTTGCCATGGATGTCTGCTGAGCACATGAAATACGGCTTAAGGTGACTGTGAAATTGGACTCTCAGTTAAATTTAAATTTACCTTAATTTAAGTAGCCCTGTGTTGTGGTGGGCGCCATATGGGGCAGCACAGCTCTGGTGCAAGCTGCCTGCTCGATGCTGTAATACCCTGAACTCATCCATTGCTGCTGGAGCAAAGTACCCACACTTTGTGGTTTAAACAACACATATTTATTATTTTACAATTCTGAAGGCCATAAGCCCTAAAATCAGCAAGTTTCTGTTCCCCCTGGAGGCTCCAGAAGAGAATGCATTTCCTTGCTTTTTCCAGCTGCTAGAGGTCACCTGCGCCCTCGGCTCACAGTCCCTTCCTCTACCTTCATAGTCAGCAACAGAGAATCTTCAAGGCTCTTAATTCTGACCCTCCTGCCTTCTTCTGAAGGGACCCTAGCAATTATATTGTCCCCCCTGAGTAATTCAGAGAAATTGCCTCATTTCAAGTACTATAATTAAATCTACAAAGTCTCTTTTGCTATAGAACGCAACATATTCACATGATCTTCTAGGCATTAGGACCAGGATGTCTTTGAGGGGGCATTATTTAGTCTTCTGTACCCACCCAGATGTGCTTGTGAGAGTATTTCTTGGAGTTTAAGTGTATAGGCTCTGAAGTTGCATTGACTTGGGTGGAAATCTCAGCATTGTCACTTACTCCCTGTGTAAATGGTCTTTCAACAGGTCACTCAAGCTTTCTGATTATCGGTTAACTTATATTTAAAAGTAATAAGGAATAATGCTGATCACAACCCAATGGGGTTGTGGTGAGAATTAAGGAGGTGAAGAAAAGTGTCCATCCCACAGGGAAACACACTGTCCATGCTTATAACTGATAAAGCCTACTTCTTTAGCTTGGTTGTCATTATTATTTGGTGCAAGAGTAATACCCTCACTCTTCTAGTTAGCTCTTTTAAAAAATATGCCCTTGATGAAAGAAATGTAGAGATGATGAGAACCACGATCGTAAACAGTCACGTCTTCCATTTAAATTGCTTTTTCAAGGGCTTTCTTTTATTTATCTTCATAACCACCATTTGAAGTATGTGGTCATGTTCTCATTTTGCAGAGTAGAAAACAAAGACTTGGGAGTGTTAAAAAAAAAAAAAAAAAACATGCTCAGGATTCTAAGGCCAATGCAGAGCTGAGCTGGAATCGGGCACTTGCCTGCTGGTTCCAAGATAGATGCTCATTCCAGCTTTGCACAGTTGCCTTTCCCTCCGTGGTGAGATAAAGGAGGAGAAGGGTCTGTGGCTTTGCACAAGGCATACAAGGATATATTGGGGAAGATGAGGAGAAATGGCATTAATGACTTGTTTGAGAGTTACAGTGCCAGAATCATCCACGTATGGAAGACCTAACATTTCAAGGGCTTCCATGGGTTTCACAAGGCCCCAAAGTTCCAAGTGTGAGTTGCCCTGATCTCATCTGATTTCCCTACCACCTTGCAGGACAGGACCCCTACCTGGCTAGTTCCCTGATCACCTGGACTGGCTTTACCCCTAGTCCTTCTCCTGGTTCTCAATCTAATGGACTTCAGCTCCCTGCCAGCCTATGAAATTATTCAAACAAAGCACATCACTTCTTCCTTTGGAAACTAGGGGACATCTCACCGTCTTGTGACCACAAAGCCTTCTCCCCACAGTGCCTGCTAGTTCACCCTGCTCTGCGAGCAACCCCCGTATGGCCTTGCATGGTGCGCTGTGTCTGCCTCTCCCCTGCACCGAGTAGGTATGACTAACAGATTTATTGATTGCATCTGTCCACAGCCCAGTGTCCTGTGCGTGGCCGTCTCATACTATTTAGGGATCCCTTCTTCATCATCAGGGTGAATAGGAGGTGATCAGAATAGCGTCTCTAAGTTTGAGCTCTAACCCCTACCCCTAGGCCATCGTATAAGCTAAGACAGTGGCTACACATCCTCTTGGTGCCTTGGTTTTCCCATCTCAAAAATTGAGCGATTATTGGCATCTGCCTGATAGGATTCCTATGAAAGTAAAACAAGGCCAGGCATGGTGACTCACACCTGTGGGTAATTCCAGCACTTTGGAGGGCCAACATGGGCAGATCACAAGGTCAGGAGTTCGAGACCAGCCTGGCCAATATGGTGAAACCCTGTCTCTGCTAAAAATAAAAAATTAGCCAGGTGTGGTGGCATGTGCCTGTAGTCCCAGCTACTCTACAGGCCGAGGCAGGAGAATTGCTTGAATCCAGGAGGCAGAGGTTGCAGTGAGCTGAGATCGCACCACTGGACTCCAGTCTGGGTGACAGAGTGAGACTGTGTCTCAA
>NW_016107661.1:1521578-1546969 GCF_001604975.1 Cebus imitator
AAAAAAAAAAAAAAAAAATGAAAGCAAAACAAAGTACATTTTTATGTATCTGACATATAAAGCACTGATTTTTTTTTTATTCATGAAGTCACTCATCCATTAATCTATTCATTAACTCATTTATCATTTGTATATTAAGTACTCATTGGCTTGCGGGGTAAGCCAAGCTGTTACTAGAAAAATCTAGCCTCCAAGTGATGGACCATGCAGTCAATGACTAAGTGGACATGAACTCAAAGTATTTTGATGTCAAGTTTAGGGTGAATTTGAAAATAAATTGCAGACTCACTTTTTGGGAAATGACCATCAGGTCAGTTTTTCTTCCTTCCTCACCCGGTGTACAGACCCCTCTGGGTCTGTTCCCTCTGCCAGTCTCTCTCCCTCTAAACAGTTCAATTTATCTTGAATTTAAATTGTGAAAAGTTAAGATGCACACAGTTGTTAAGTTTCCAAACTTGGTCTCTGCTTACTCCCGCATTTTCAACCTAGCATAGAAGCGTTTCCGTCAGATGATCACCTGAGCTGTGGCTGGTGCTATACTGTAGCATTCAGCACATAAAAACATCTTTCTTTCTGACCGCATTGTATTATATGACTTACTGAGCCATTTGTCTCATGTTGTGGGGCCCAAGCTCTGTTTTATTGAAACTACAGAATCAAATATCCATGTATCCACATAACCCTGTACCTCCATGGGTTCTTACTTGGAGAGAGTTGTTTCTTGTGAGTGTTGGCAAGCAAGTAGCCTTCCCTATCCATTCTCTTGGGCTCCGTGTGGATTCTATTGGAGATTCATCCAAAGGAATTCTTCTTATAGGAGCACTCCCCTCGCACCCCGCCAAGTGGAATGACAGGATTGTGCTGCCCTGACATTTGGCATTGGATGCAGAATACCGTGGTAATGAAGAGTTCTGGCACAGGGGGCCAGCACTGCCTTGTCTGAGTTCAAATCCTAGCTGTCTATTTGCCTACACTGTCATTTTGGGTTACCTTTATAATCTGCCTGATCTTCAGTCTTCTCTCTCGTAAAATAAATGGAGATGGTAATCATACTGATCTCAGAGAATTTTTGAAAATAATAAATGACCTAAAACACGTACCTGTTTACAACTATGCTGGATACCTTATAAGCATGTTTGCTATTTTTTAAATTATCTTTCTTACCTTTCTATCATCTTTCTGTTTCTTCTGGGTACAGGAAAGGATAGAGACAATGAGATAAATTTTATTCGTTCATTCTTCCATCCAACATTTATTATGTGCCTGGGATGTACCATGTATTACACTAGGGACTGGAGATGAGATGAAGATGAAATCAAAACGTCGTGTTGTCTACCATAGATATATGCAGTGTGTATTTGTCAGTTTAAACAACCAATTAATTCCTCCAAATGAAAAAAAAAATCACGGTCCTAATATTCACAGTGCTGAATTTCCTGGGGAGACAGATATTTAAGCTTTCTTGCTTGCTTTCTTTTCTTTCTGTTTTTTTTTTTTTTTTTTTTTTTTGAGGTGGATTCTCACTCAGTAGCCCAAGATGGAGTGCAGTGGTGCCACCTTGGCTCACTATAAACTTCACCTCTGGGGCTCAAGTGATTCTCCTGCCTCATCCTCCCAAGTAGCTGGGACTAGAGGCATGCGCCACCACACCCGGTAATTTTTTTTTTGTATTTTTAGTAGAGACAGGGTTTCACCATGTTGCCCTAGGTAGTCTCGAACTCCTGAGCTCAGGCAATCCACCCACCCTGGGCTCCCAGAGTGCTGATATTAAAGGCATGAGCCACCACGCCAGACCAGACATTTTAGCTTTCAAAGGCAAAGGCAAAGTAGGCTGCCTCCTCTCCTGCTTCTCATACCGTTTTCTAGTCTGACATGTGCTCAGAAGGCCACTCAGCTTCTGAAATTCCACCATTAAGTCACTTGAGTACAATATGTACAGGCAGCTCTGAGAAGCAGGGGAAGCCTGGTTTAAGTTTAAGTTAACACACTCAGCCTTGAGAGAGACACTTCTTTGTTTTCTCCTTTTGAAAACTGGGAGGTGCCGATGCTTTCTGCACAGTCTCCCACACTAGAGCGGAATCTATTGTACTATGTCCGTAAAGTGCTTTGTAAACTCCAAAGTGATGATTCCAATGTGACAAGCAGAACACCTTCGGGGGGTCCCACTGGGAGAGGTTGAGGTTGTGATGAAATGAGTTAGAACCCTGATGGATATTTCTGTCTCGTTCTGTTAAACTTGGCTTTGGCAACTCTTGAAAACCCTTCTCCTTGATTCTAAAACTAGGTCCTACAGGAACCTGTGAGACAACCTGTCAAATAGTCACAGAAAAGTTTGGTGCAGTTGGGAAAGCTAAGAGGTAGGAGCTTTTATGATGCTTCTTGCCTAAAGATAGAGAAAACTGGGGCAGGGAGAAAGGGTGCATCCCTCTGAGTGGGGGAAATGAAATGGTACAGAGTTTCAATTTGCTCAGAAGCCTAAGGCTTATCCATAGCCTCCTCCTCTTGACTCTGAACCTATTTCTAGAGTGAGTTTCTCAATGGATTGTTATAGAGGTTTGGACAGGACAGGATAAAGCAGTTCTTTACAATGTAGTAAGTAACTGTGCCAATAAATGCCAGTAGTAGGCTCAGCTCAGTCACTGTAACAACCTCAAACACCCACACATATTTACAAATGTTCTCTAGGGAAGGAATTGGCAAACTTTTTTCTGTAAAGATCCAAGCAGTAAATATTTTGGGCTTCACTGGCCAGACGGACTTCGCCGCAACCACTCAACTGTCTTATAGTGTGAAAGCAGACATAGACATGTACACAAATGGATATGGCTGTGTGCCAATAAAACTTTATTTACAAAAACTGGTAGCAGGATAGAATTGGCCTGTGGGCTGTATTTCAAAGCCCCCTTTTCTAGGGATTTGTGCCACCCGTCGAAATTTCCTGTTCTAGAGGGAGAAAACTGGCCAGAGAAATGGGTTGGTTATCTTCTATGGCACTGATAGCAGAAAATGGTGGCTTCCTCATGAAGAGATTGTCTGAGTCCATTGCACTGCTAAAACTGAGTTCCTGAGATAGGGTCATTTTTAAAGAACAGAAGCAGGCTGGGCATGGTGGCTCAGGCCTGTAATCCCAGCACTTTGGGGGTAGAGGTAGGCAGATTTTTTGAGGTCAGGAGTTCGAGACCAGCCTGGGCCAACTAAAAATACCAAAAAAAGTTAGCTGGGTTTGGTGGCACATGCCTGTAGTCTTAGCTCCTTGGGAGGCTGAGGCAAGAGAATCACTTGAACCTGGGAGGCAGAGGTTGCAGTGAGATGAGATCGTGCCACTGCACTGCAGCCTGAGTGACAGAGCAAGACTTAAGCACAGAAACACATTTCTCATAGTTCTAGAGGCTGAGAAGTCCAAGATCAAGGTGTCAGTGGGTTTGGAGTCTGATGAGGTCCCCGTCTGCATTTCACAATGACGCCTTGGTGCTTCATCCTCTGGAGGGGAAGAACGTTGTGTCCTCATATAGTGGAGGGGACAGAAGGGACAAAAAGGAGTCAATGCCCTCAGTCAAGCTCTTTTATAATAACATTAATGCATTCAAGAGGGCAGAGCCCTTCTGACCTACACGCTTCCCACAAGCCATCACCTCCCAGTGCTCTTGCCTTGGGGATGAAATTTCCACCGCGTGAATTTGCAGGAATACGTCCAGATCCTAGCAAAGACAGAAGAAGACAGTGTCAGGATGGGAGATTTTATATTGATTCCCTGCTGTGTTAGGGATCTTGAGGGAAACAGAACCAATAGGAGATAATGAGTGTGTGAGTGTGTGTGTATGTGTGTGCATGCACATGCATTCCTGTTACAAAGAATTGGCTTACATGATTACAGAGGCTAAGAAGTCCTATGACCTTGACACCTGCAAGCTGGAGAATCGTGAAAGCAGGTGGTATAAATCAGTCCAAGTCCAAAGACTCAAACCAGCGAAGCTGATGTTATAAATCCCAGTTGCAGGGCATGCGAAGATGAAATGAGAAGTTTCAGCACAAGCACGGATGCAAGAAAGAAGAGGGTGAATCCCTCTTCCGTCTGCCTTTTGTTCAACCTAGGCCATCCGTGGATTGCATGATGCCACCCACACAGGGGAGGGCCATCCACTTTGCTGAGTTCACTGATTCAAATACTCATTGCATCCCAAAAACACCCTCATGGAAACACCCAGAAGTGATGTCTAACCAAGTATCTTGGCCTTCCCTAGTCCAGTCAAGGTGACAGATAAGATTAACTGTCACACCCCCTTTACTTAAATATTTTAAATTGTGGTACAGTTTACACACAATAAACACACATGTACATATAATTTACTTACAATAACATACAGATCTCAAAGATACAGTTTAGCGACGTTTGATAGAAATGTACCTGTGTAACCATCATTTCAATTTATATATAGGTTCTCTCTCTCCTCCCAGAAACTATCATCTTTGCTCCTTGCCAGTCTACTTTGTAGGAACTTGCAGTAACCATGTTTTGATTTCTATTTCTGCAGATTAATTGTGCCTGTTTCTTAAATTTATGGATTAGGATTATATGGTATATATAGAGATTTTTCCTTGTTTTGAGTATTTCATTACATAAAAAGTGCCTATCAATAATAATATAGGAAAAGTGGATAGAGAAAAATCGCCCTCACCCCATTACCCGGATGTCACATCTGTTTTCATTATTGTAAATTCTCCAGCTCTGACCCATTCACGCTCATATTTTAACATAGTTGTTTTCAGACTTTACACACCATTTCCCCTGTTTTATTTATTTTTTTTTTTTTTTTAATTTAACAGCTCTGACCCATTCACGCTCATATTTTAACATAGTTGTTTTCAGACTTTACACACCATTTCCCCTGTTTTATTTATTTTTTTTTTTTTTTAATTTAATGATACCCGACACGCATTTCCCTTGTTTCTATGGAATGACTTTAATGATTGTTTAATGGTTGTCTAAAATTCCGGCCTGCTGATTTGCCACAACTTACAGAAACCTCCCTTGTCACGAAGAGGCAGTATAGTGTAGGTGTATTCCCAAGAAGCTGGCTCCCTGGTGTGTATTTTGGCTCTGTGTCCTGGTTGCTCATTTACAAAATAAGGGCCCTAATGAGATTGCTGTGGCTTTCATGTTTGTGTCCCCTCCCCAAATTTATATGTGGAAATCCTGCCCCCCAAGGCAATGGTATTAAGAGGTAAATGTATTCATCCATTCTCACTCTGCTATAAAGCAATACCTGAGACTGGGTATTTCGTTTATAAAAGAGGTTTAGTTCATGGTCTTACAGGCTGTGCAGGAAGCATGGTGGCTTCTGCTTGCCTTCTAGGGAAGCCTCAGAAAACCTACAATCATGGCAGAAAGTGAAGAGGGAGCAGGCACATCTTACATGGCCAGAGCAGGAGCAGCAGAGAGACGGGGTGGGGGTTGCCACACACTTTGAAACAACCATGTTTCGTGAGAATTCACTCACTGGACAGAACCAAGCTGGGATGGTGCTAAACCATTTATGAGAATTCCATCCCCGTGACCCACTCACCTCCCACCGGGGCCACCTCCAGCTTTGGGGATTACATTTCAACATGAGATTTGGGTGAGGACACAGATCCAAACCATATCAGTAAGGCCTTTGGGAGATAATCATGCGGATGCAACCCTTATGAATCGGATTAGTGCCCTTTTAGAAGAGGCCCCAGAGAGCTGCCTTGCTTCTTTCTGCCATGTGAAGACATGGTGCATTAACACTGTCTATGAACCAGGAGACAAGTCCTTCCCTCACCAGACACTGAATCTGCTGGTGCCTTGATCTTGGATTTCCAGCTTCAGAACTTTGAGCAATAGATTTCTATTGTTTATAAGCCACCCAGTGTATGTATGGTATTATATCATGGCAACCCAAACAGACTAAGACAGGAATCTACTTCATTGGGTTGTTGTTGGGATTAAATAAGCGCCTTTGTGTTAACCACCCAAAATAATGCCGAATACATAAGGAACACTATCCATGATGACCATCATTATCGAGCATCTGGGTTGCCATCCAGTGTTTTGTAGATGGTAGTGTCATGCATACATAAAACCATGCAACTTTTACTTTCTGTGGATTTACTTTCCTGGGATAGATTCCCAGGAGGGGTGTTAGAGAAATGGAACATTCAATGGTCCTTGCTATGTGGTATCTCCTTCCCCTGTTCCCTTGTCAGTGAAGGCACTACCACACTGGGATTGCAGAGTGTTCAAACTCAACTAAGGAATGAAATGTTATGTGGCAGGACATTTACCAAAGAGCTGGGTAGAGACAAGCGAGGTGGAGCTGGCTGGAAACTGTCCAGTTCTCAGCTTCTGCATCCCTTCCAGGGGGGCAGGAAATGAAGCTACCTTGTCTTCAAGACCCCACTGCCATCCTTGATCATTCCATTTTCTCTGCTACCTTCTGTATATTATAAGGGTGTCTGGATGATGTCTGCAAATTCTTGAATGAACCTGCTTCTCTTCATTCCCACTGCCATTACCTTAGCCTGCATCATCACCTTAGCTGACATCATCTTGCTTCTGGATTACTGAAACCTCCCTCCAATTCCATTTCCTCCCTTCATGCTCAGCTCCTTATCTTGCCATTTCTCTATTGGGCCACCAGAGCTTTTCTTTCAGTAGGCTGCTCGGATCATGCCATTCCCTGGACTGGTCCCACTGCCCTTTGAATGATCCAGAACCCTTAAGATGCTTTGCAAGGCCCTTGTGTTTCAGACTCTGCTTATATTGCTCAACCTCTGACCCCAGAAGATACCTGCCCTCACTGTGTTCTCTCTGGCCTTCAGATGAAATATGCATGGCCTTTCTCACCTTTGGACTTCTCTACTCCTTCCTCTCTTGAGATTCCAGCTTGTTTCTTAGCTCTGAGGAAAACGCACCTCTGACCTCCCAAGTCCAGGATGGGATCCCTTCCACCTGTCCCTTGATATGTCCATTCTCCTTTTGCTCATGCAGCACTTAGGTCAGTGCTGCTTCATGGTGTGTCTCTACCACTAGAAGGGATCCTGTGTTAATGCAGAGTTGAAATAGTGATGAGAGTATAATGGAGTCCATGATAAGGAGACATTCAGTTGTAGGAGTTTGGTTAAGGTGGTGGCAAAAATAGTAAGAGAAAAATATTAGAGAGAGTTATAGAATACAGTCTCAAACCCTTTTAGAAGGCCTAAAGGTTTTTTCTGCAGTTCTTGGCTGAAGTCTCTCTGTAGGAGCCAGAGAGATTAAGGTGTAAATAAAAGGAATGTAAGAAGTTTACCTAACTAACTTGTTTACTCATATGGTTCTAAAATTAGCCTTTGACCATTCCAGATGGCTCTCTCAGGAGGAAGTCAACCAAGAATATTACCCACTAATAGTGTTTGGTTGCCTACGTGGACCCATTATAGTGAGTCTGAAAAATAAAAAAGTTAAAAAATAAATTTAAAAAAATAGTGTTTGCTTTAGGCATCAGAACCTGTCCTTTAATCTTCAACTTCTAGTGGTGTTGACCCAAAGAGAGGCCAGCATGTCTAGGCCAGTGACTGGCTGCTATCTCTTTAAAGGACCCTCCAGGGAGTCTATAATTGGCCATGGACACCCAGCCTACTTTTACACTGAAAATCTGTGTTTAAGTGAATTTATGCATCTGTTGCTGAGTCAAGGTCTGCATGACAGTCCCCATAGGTGGTTACCCTGACATGTAGTGTGTGTGGGTGTGGTTCTGCACTACCTTAGTGTGGGGAACAGAGCTTGGCCCCAGTGACTCCCTTACCCACCTGTGTGGAGCAATGGGCTCTGTGGATGAGTTCTTCACTTTTCCAAGATTTCTCCACCTGTCTTGCCCCTACCATGAAGCTCTTTCTCCTTAGCATGCCCACTGCCTACATCCCAAACCTGGATATCATCCCTGAAAGTGCCTCTCTTCTGCTCTCATCAGGCTTGTCATACTCATTACAGTCATTTCACATTTGACTGGCTTTGTGTCAAACTCTTAATGAGATGATAGTGAGAAATTAGTGTCTGACCTCATCAGAGAGTGGTGGGAGGGAGGGAAGGTGGTGCAGATCAGAAAGGTAGAATGAGGCGGGGCGTGGCAGCTCACACCTGTAATCCCAGCAATTTGGGAGGCCAAGGTGAGGGATCACTTGAGGTCAGGAGTTCAAGACCAGCCTGGCCAATGTGGTGAAACCTGTCTCTACTAAAAATACCAAAATTAGCCAGGTACGGTGGCACATGTTTGTAATCTCAGCTCCTTGGGAGGTTGAGTCTGGAGATTTGGTGGAGCAGGAGGTGGAGATTGCAGTGAACCAAGATTGAACCACTGCACTCCAGCCTTGGCAATAGAATGAGACTCCATCTCAAAAACAACAACAACAACAACAACAACAACAAAAACTTCAGAATGACACAGGAGAAACTTACAGTATTTCTTTTTTTGTGTGTGTAGAAGACCTTGCAGGCTGGGCATGTTGGTTCTTGCCTGTAATCCCAGCAATTTGGCAGACCAAGGCAGGCACATCACAAGGTCATGAGGTAGAGACCATCTGGCCAACATGGTGAAACCCTATCTCTACTAAAAGTACAAAAATTAGCTAAGCATGGTGGCACACACCTGTAATCCCAGCTACTCAGGAGGCTGAGGCAGTAGAATCACTTGAACCAGGAGGCAGAGGCTGCAGTAAGCCGAGATCACACCACTGCACTCCAGCCTGGAGAGACTCCATCTAAAAAAAAATTTAAAAAAGAGGAAGAAGAAAAACAGAAGACTTTGTAATGACTACACAGGTCCCTTTCACTGGGAGAAATGGGAATAGGTGAGCACACCAAGGGCACTATCCATGATTGTGCTGCTCAGGGATATGGTTGTCGTAAGCCTCAGAGGTGTCCTCCAACACACACATAAGGGCCTCACACTGAATCAGAAGAACAATGACATTTTGTGGCAGTGAGGTGAACAAAGATTTTGTGCCCTAGGAGATCCAAGCTAAGCCTCTCTACAAACTGGTCATTTGAATAATAAAGTCACTCAAGTTTGCAGTGTGCTTACCTCATGCTTAGCCATGAGGGGATGACACTGTATAAACGTGACCCCATCCTCAATGACTGTGTGGTTTAGGTGGATAGGATAGGATACCCCACAGACAGAATACATACAGGGATAAGTAAGTACGTGTGAATGCTGAAGAGGAGGAATATGAATTAGAGCTGTGTAGAAAAGGTGACAAAGAGCTGGATCTCGGAGAGAGGGTTTGGCAGCATGGAGGGAATGGGAAGGGGAGTCCAGAAGGGAGGGTGACACCACCGGCAAAGGGGGCCAGGTAGTAGTGAGTTTGGAACAGTTGAGCTTCCACGAGGATCATTTCTCAAGGTGTTCCAGTAAAGGACACACGTTAACAAGAGGTGGCAAATAAAGTTGGAAAGGATGAATGCATCGGGATTGCAGGGTGTTCAAACTCAGCTAAGGAACTTAGATGTTATGTGAAAGATCGTTCACCAAAAAGCTGGGTAGAGACAAGAGAGGGAGCTGGGCTCCAGACTGTTCAATTCTGAGTTTCTGTATCCCTTCCGGAGGGTGAGGGAGGCAGGAAATGATGTTACCTTGTTTACAACAATAGAATGGGAAAGATGCTCATCATCACTGATTATTAGAGAAATGCAAACCAAAACCAAATTGAGATACCACCTCACACCAGTTAGAATGACGATCATTAAAAAATCTGGAGACAACAGATGCTGGAGAGGATGTGGAGAAATAGAAACACTTTTACACTGTTGGTGGGATTGTAAATTAGTTCAACCATTGTGGAAGACAGTGTGACACTTCCTTAAGGACCTAGAAATAGAAATTACACTTGAACCAGGAATCCCACTACTCGGTATATACTCAAAGGATTATAAATCATTCTGTTATAAAGACACATGCACATGTATGTTCATAGTAGCACGGTTTACAATAACAAAGACCTGGAACAAACCCAAATGCTCATTGATGATAGACTGGGCAAAGAAAATGTGGCACATACACACCATGGAATACTATGCAGCCATAAAAAATGATGAGTTCGTGTCCTTTATAGGGGCATGGATGAATCTGGAAACCATCATTCTCGGCAAACTGACACAAGAACAGAAAATCAAACACCACATGTTCTCACTCATAAGCGGGTGTTGAACAATGAGAACACATGGACACAGTGGGGTGAGCATCACACACTGAGGGCTGTTGTGGGGGTGCTAGAGGAAGGACAGTAGTGGGTAGGGAGGTTGGGGAGGGATAACATGGGGAGAAATTCCAGATATAGATGATGGGGGTATGGGGGCAGCAAACCACCTTGCCATGTATGTACCTATGCAACAATCCTGCATGATCTGCAAATGTACCCTAGAACGTAAAGTACAATTAAAAAAATAATAAAATCCTTTGTTTCATCCCCTCAAAGAAAAGAATGGAGTAAATAAAAATGATTGACATGCAGGGATGTTGGAAAGATTGCCTGTGAGCCCTTCTCCCTTGGTGGAGATTTAACTGATGAAAACATGATAACCCAGGGAGTGACATTTGGCCATGTTGGAGGTCACTCCTGGGACTGCATCCTGATTCTCTGCTGTTGGCTGGTAGTTTATTATTTACCCCGAAGGAAGAGAAGAAACTACAGCATATGTCACCCTTTCCATTTACAACCTCATTTTAAAATCGGATTAACTGCTGTCCTTATTGGAGACATTTAGTGCAACAAAAGCATCTTTTGAAAGAACACTTGTGGCTGGGCTCGGTGGCCCACATCTGTAATCCCAACACTTTGGGAGGCCGAGGCAGGTGGATTACCTGAGGTCAGGAGTTCAAGATCAGCCTGACCAACATGGTAAAACCCTCATCTCTACTAAAAATAGAAAAATTAGGTGGGCATGGTGGTGAGTGCCTCTAATCTCAGCTACTTGGGAGGCTGACACAGGAGAATCACTTGAGCCCGAACCTGCTGCAGTGAGCTGAGATTGCACCACTGCACTCCAGCCTGGGCGACAGAGCGAGACTTTGTCTGAGAGAGAGAGAGAGAAGGAGAGAGAGAAAGAAAGAAAATCTGTGCTCTTCAACAAGACCAAAGACAGGCCTTATTTACCAAACTGTCAAGCTCATCAGCGAGTATGAAACACACACATGCACATTCACAAACACACAGCATCGTAAGAGTGACATTGCCAGGGAAAGGCACGTGATTTTCCACCCGTCTCCCAAGTTATAAGGAAAATTACAAGTTAAAGTCCAAGAGGCCCCAGAAGCAGTTCAGACCTGTGAAAACCTCCCTCCCCATCGCACCCCATACATAAGGTTTTCCTGTCTCAGGAAGATAGAAGCCTCTTTTGAGACTTTTCCTCCTTCTCACCCAATGTGGCAGCCGAGGCTCTTCCACTTCCGGCTGACTCTGGTGGGGTAGACAAGCATTCCAAACTAGTGAAAAGTCTGAGTGTCCTGGAGTCCTTGTGTACAAACCCTTCCCTCTCTCTCCCTGTTCCTCAATCTCACGCAGCCCCCAGGAGGAAGGCCTGTCTGTGTAAGGAGGATTCATGAAAATCTCTAATTAAATACATGGCAGCTGGTGAATGGAAGCGTTTGTCTTTGCTCTGCCATCCTGTAATACCTTATAATCCTGGGAGTCCAAAGTATGAATTAATTATAATTTCTGAGAACCCAGGGAGCCAGGAGCATCAGGGAGGGAGGGGTGGTAAGGAGAAGCTGTGAGTGGTGGGATTGAATGCTTCTGAGAAAGGGACAGAGATATCCTTGTGTTTAGTTAGAAGAGGCCACTGTGGGAGGTCTCCAAGCCCAAGTATTTGTTTATTTATATGAGAGTGTGCTTGGGCACGTATGCATGTGCATGTGTGTTAGGAGTCAAGTTTTAAGGTCTTACTGTAGGGCATTCAGTGTGTTAGTTTCCTTGTCATCATCATCATTGGTAATGGTACTAGTATTTTACCAGCTACTGAGAGATTGTGATGACTCTCTTTTGGTTAAGCTTTTTTCCCAGCCCTACCTCCTTCATGACTTATGACCATGTATTGTCTATACAGTTAGTATCTTACTTCTCCTGATGAGAAGATGGAGGCTCAAAAAGGTTAGATAATCTGCCTGAGGTTCCCAAGCTCACAAGTGTCCAAGCCAGTACTCAAGTCCTAATCTGATCCCAAGATGTCTCCTTCTATCCACAAGGCCAGCCTTCCTGCATTCACTCTATGCCATGACTGGGTACCCAGATTGTACACTTGGATAAGACATGATTTCTGCCTTAAGGAAGGGGGCCTGCAGCGGCGTGGGCTGTGCCAGATGGGGCAATGCTGACTGCTGTAACAGATAGACCTCCACATCTCAGGGGCTTCGCGCAGGAAAAGTTTGTTTCTCCCCCATGCGATGCTGATATGTGACCACGGCTATGGGCATGGAGGAGTCACTCTGCCCTTGTGGATATTCAGGATGCCAGATTGCTGCCACTCAGTGGCGGCTCCGCCATCTGCAGCATTTGACTTCCAAAGGAAAAGACAGTGATGGTCTCAGGTGGAGAATTTGGACAGGCTGGACCTGGGAGTGACAAATAGCCTTTCTTCCATGCCCACGTCGTCCACCATAACTCAGTCCCACGGCCATGCCTTGTGGCCCATAAGCTGGGAAGTGGAGCCCAGCTGTGTGAGCAGGAAGAAGACAAGAATGACACATATATGGGAAAGGCTTGCCAGAGGGAGAAACCCTTGCATTTTCCAACGTCCAAGGTGCACAGACTGTACAGAGAAGGACGGGCTGTGGGAATGGCTTTGGTTTTGTTTGTGTCTTCTTCTCCTCCAGAAACAGGAGCTCAAAGGAGAAAAAAAAATTTCTGTAATACAACTGTTGATGACGATAGAAGGAAAAGATATGATGGAAAAAAGAAAGACTCAGAATGTTCAGAAATGTAGCACGTGTGGTAAAATGTAAGCATCAGCGTTTGGGGTTTGGTCCTGGACCTACCAAGAGAAAAACATTTCTTAACCTCCCTAAGCCTCACCTTCCTCCTGGTTGAAGACAACAATACCTACTGCCCGGGGGCTGCCATGAAGATGAAAGAGACGAGAGTGAGTGTGGAATGCCTGGTGCAGGTGCCTGCTCTCTGCCACCTCATCTTCCTCTGGTGGGAGCACAGGGCCATTCCAGAGTTACTGCTGTGGGACCCTCTGCCCCTTTTGGAGGTGCAGATGTTGGGTCTTCCTTTTAATGCTTTTTTTTTTTTTTTTTTGACATGGTCTCACTCTGTTGCCCAGGCTGAAGTAAAGTGGTGTGATTTCAGCATGCTCCTACCTCTGCCTCCTGCATTCAAGTGTTCTTCTGCCTCAACCTCCTGATTAGCTGTGATTACAGGCACATGCCACCGTACCGGGCCCATTTTTGTATTTGTAGCAGAGATAGGGTTTCACCATGTTGGCCAGGATGGTCTCGAACTCCTGACCTCAAGCGATCCACCTGCCTCGGCCTCCGAAAGTGATGGGATTACAGGTGTGAGCCACTGTGCCTGGCTTCTTTAATTTCTCACATATGAGTCAGCTAGATCATCAAATAGCACATGCTTAAATAAATATTCACTAAACTGTAGCCAACTATTTTTCTTTCCTTCTTCCCTCCTTCCTTCCTTCCTCCCTCCCTCCTTCCCTCCATCCTTCCTTCTTTCCTCCCTCCCTCCCTCCTTCCTTCTTTCCTCCCTCCCTCCCTCCCTTCCCTTTCTTGGATGTCTCACTCTGTCACCCAAGCTGGAGTGCAGTGGTGTCATCTTGGCTCACTCCAACCTCCGCCTCCTGGGTTTAAGCAATTATCCTGCCTCAGCCTTCCAAGTAGCTGGAACTACAGATGTGCACCACTATACCCGGCTAATTTTTCTATTTTTAGCAGAGATGGGGTCTCACTGCGTTGGCCAGGCTAACATCAAATTCCTGAGCTCATGATCCGCCCTCCACCTCCTTCCAAAGTGCTGCGATTACGGGCATGAGCCACCATGCCCGGCCATCTTCTTTATTTTCCATTGCGGTAAAATATGTAGCTCTAACTGATAAAAAGATCGATACAATGCTGTTAATAATCATATCATCTTAACAGCCATCATTTGCTAAGCGATGACTCACCAGGAGGCATTACTCTAAGGCCTTTACTTGCAATCACTTTTTAATTCTCACAGCAATCGTAGGATCTGGGTACTGGTATTATCCCCCTGGGATATTGGCCAGGAGGGCTGGGTAATGGTCGCTTGTGTTCATGTCTCTGTTCATGGCCTGGCATGATAACTGACAGGCAGCACACAAAAGTCTGGGATGAATGGGGGACTCTGAGTTCAGGAACAAGGGGTCTTAGAGAAGTTATTTGACTTTCCTGGGGTCATACTGCAGCAAGCATTATGAGCTGAATGCACATTCAGGCCTGCCTAACCTCAGCCTGCATTCTATAGGGTAGAAAAAGATAGCACACAAAAAAAAACCCTCACATGTTGGACATCAGGTATTCAAAAGTAAGCAATCCTACAAGCCTATGACATGTTTGATCTGAATATCCTTTGCTCGGTTTCCACTTAAGGTCACTTTGCTCTCTGGAAATAAAGAGGCAAAGAAATGGCAGTTGTCACTGTCACCCTTAGGAGGGTTTTAAGAAGAACCAGCAAGATGACTGAGCCCACCCTCTGGATTTCTTGGGGTTGCCTCTGGGAATTGGAGATCCTCAGTATACCAGAGACTTTGAGGATGACCTTGGCAGGGTGCTGCCTCCTCCCTCTCGACCCAATCACCCCACAGAACTTGTGTCTTTGCCTATAAAGCAAGCCAATTGGATGGGGTGATTTCTGATGCCCTTAAGAGCTGGTTATTGTGAAGAAGTGATTTTAAATCCCAGGACCCCAGTCTCAGGGGCTGTGAAAGAGAACCTTGGGCAAGGCCAATTTTGAAGCGACGTGTGTGTGATCCTGGCGGGGAATGCTTCTCTGTAAACGGACAGTCCTGTTATCATTTCTGTTCTAGCCCTCTATACTCCCTTTCTAGTTCTCTTAGAACAATAGAGAGATGGTACCACACCTACATGTACAGTTGACTCTTGCACAACATGGGTGTTAGGGGCACCTCAGCCCTGTTGAAAATTCCATGTATAACTTATGACTCTCCAAAACCTTACCTTCTAATAGCCTGCCATTATCTGGAAGCTTTAGTGATAAAATAAACACTCAATTAACACAAATGTTGTATGTAATATATACGGTATTCTTACCATAAAGTAAGCTAGAGAAAAGAAAATGTTATTAAGAAAATCATAAAGAGAAATATATTTACTATTCATTAAGTAGAAGTGGATTATCTTTGTGATGAGTAGGCTGAGGAGGAGGAGGAAGAGGAAGGGTTTATCTTGCTGTCTCTGGGGTGGAAGAAATAGAAGAAAATCTACATGTAAATGAACCCCTTCAGTTCAAAAGCCCATTGTTCAAGGGTCAGCTGTACTTCCCATTTTCCAGACCTCAGGCTATATCCAGGTGTCCGTAGGGAACCCACATGTCTCCGTGACTCCCTCTGTATCTGGCTGGTCTCTGAACTTGCAATTCAGCCTCTGAGAAGTACCTAGAGGGGCCAGGAGCCAAGCCCTGCTGTGCTGAACAGCTCCTTTTGCCCACAGTGGGCAGCCCTAGCTGCCTCTGCTTCTCCCCTGGCATGCCTCCGAAAGTCAGCTTAACTGTGTTTGTTTCTGCCTTTTCTTGTTTTGTCAACATGCCATTGAGAAAGAAATGCAAACCTGAGCCTTGATTAGAAATCTCCCTTGGTGCGGATTTACCCTGATTTTCAATTCAGCCGGTTGGCATGGGTGTGGGGGACCAGCTTCATGCTGCTGAAGAGGTCCAGGAACCTGATGTGGCACTGGCCAGGGTCCTGAAACAGAAGTGTTGGCATAAGCTGTGTTGCCTTCCTGAGAAGAGGTGGGTGTCCCTCCCTCTCCGTCCCTAGGCCCCTCTCTCCACCTCCTCATCTTCCACACTACTCAACAGCAGTGCCCAAAAAGCAGTGAGGAACCTGGTTCTTGCCAGGGATGTTGGAGGGATCCAGACTGGTCGCCTCATTGGGAGAGTTTCCAGGTGTGGAGGGAGCCTGGATCTATGTTTGTACGTGTGCCTTTGTATGTGTGTGCATGCATGTATGTGAGTGTGTATGTGTGTGTGCATGTGTGTGTGTGTGTGCATGCGTGTGTGTATGTGCAAGTGTTCATTGGCACATACTCAAAAATGTACTGGGAGACTGGAATTGAGCATGTTCTCCCTGATCCTCACGTTGTAAACCTGTGTGATCTTGGATGAGCCATTTAACCTCTCTGTGCTTCATCTTTTGGGAGAGTTAATATGTAAAATCATGAAACTGCAAGGTCTTGGTCAAACCTCTTAATTTATCTGACCTTACCTTTTTTGCATTTATGTTGTCATTTATGGTTAAGAAAATGAACATTTGGAACCTCAACCTTAACATCTAATTCCAACACATCTGTGGTCTTGGATATATGATTTAACCTCTCAAGGGTTTAGTTTCTTTATCCAGAAAGTGAGCACGGTAACAATCTTTAACTCGTGGGCTGATACTGAGCATTGCATGGAAACATACAGAAAACATTTACAAAGTGGGTTCTTCTTCCCCTTTCTTTTTCTTTCTCTTTCTCCTCTTTGTTTCCCTCCTTCACCTTCCCTTCCATCTTCACCTTCACCTCTTTTTTTATCCTCCTTTACTAATTCCTCCTCCTCTTCCATCATCATTATCATCATTGCCATCATCTCACTATGAGGCCAAATTCAATTATGTACCTGAAAGCACTGTGTCATCTATAAAATATTATAAACACCAAAATGTCCCTGTTACCAGAGGCAGAACCAACTTATGTGGAACTTGATGTCAGCATGTGTGTGTGTATCGTGATTTGCTCAGTGGAGGAGTATAGCTGTCGGGCAGGTCAGATGTTGTGTGTCAAGTCATGTGGTGAGTGAAATGAGTTTGCCCGTGGATGGGGGATGCAGCTGGAGGAGTTGGGTGGCCCAGAGGGAGGGGAGCCAAGCAGAACACCTTAATGATGGCTTAAAAAACTTACAAATAAAGCTGAGATTCCTAATGTTTAATTTCAAGGTGACCGAACGTTAACATTTAATTAACTCCTGACTGCTAAACCAATATTAAATCTACGCATAGGCTAGTGGCATCTC
Organism: Cebus imitator; assembly: GCF_001604975.1. NCBI lineage: Eukaryota > Metazoa > Chordata > Mammalia > Primates > Cebidae > Cebus > Cebus imitator. The sequence continues at coordinate 1,538,835 of NW_016107661.1, forward strand.
TTAGGTATTAGCCACCAAGAGGCTGCAATCCTACTGTGGCCACATTCTGCAAGATGGAAGCTACCCCATCACCTGAGCTCCCAGTCTGCTCACTGTCTGCAACCATCCAGGCACACACCACTCTCATCTCTCTGGTTCTTGAGGGGTCACATGCAAGCCAAGATGCCTTGGCTCAAAATCTAACTTCCTCTCTCCCTAGTTGTATGACTTCAGCCAAGCTGCTTAAATTATTCCATCTCAGTTTGTCATCTGGAGAATGGGGAAAGAAACACCTGCCTTATTGTATTGTTTCCATAGATCAGTAGCAATGGATTGGAAACACCTAACAAAAGGCCTAACCCATAAATGTCACAAAATGATTCTACATCAGTTTCATTTGCCCTCCTCTCTCCCTGTCAGTATGCCCAGTGATACTTTGTTCCTGTTAAAGACCAAGATCTGTTCCACCTTATGGTCTTCTTCTTCCTTCTTCCTCCTCTTTTTCTTGAAACAGGTTCTCACTCTGTTACCCTGGCTGGAGTGCAGTGGTGAGATCACGGCTCATGGCTGCCTTGGTCTCCCAGGCTCAAGTGATCCTCCTGCCTCAGCCTGTCAAGTAGCTTGGACCACAGGCACTGACCACCATGCCTGGCTAAATTTTTAATTTTTTGTGGAGATGGGGTCTTGCTATTGTCTTGAACTCCTGAGCTCAAACAGTCCATCTGCCTTGGCCTCCCAAAGTGCTGGGATTACAGACGTGAGCCACTGTGCCTAGCCTGGTCTTCAATATGTTGTTTCCTTGACCTGGAATTCTTTTCCCTCACTACCCCTGACCACTCCTCCTCCACATCTTAACTCAAATATTGGTTCTTCAAGAAGCCTTCTCTGGCCTCCTAGTTAGATCAGTTCCCCCGTTATATATGCCCATACATTCCTCCTAACTTCTGACTTTAGAGCCTGGAAGATAAATGATCCCATTCTTCCCTTCTGTTTAGGTTCTACGGGGAAGCATGTGCTTCCTTTCACTCCTTTCCAAAGCCATTAGAGTCTCACAGTGTCTGTTGCATTCTCTGATGAGTTAGTTCTTTTGTTTACTCTGCTGGAGACAGGTCTGACAACACTCACCACCTGCATCAATAGCCCACACCTTTTCAAAGTCTTTGGCAGTGCAGTTGGGTTTTCCCATTTGCATATGGCTGAGCAATGCATTGTAGATGGTCACAGCAGTTGAATCTAGTACAGTTCAGCTTGTGGATTGTGGGGAGGCAGGACTTCTTTCTCTTTGCTAAGGCATGGTTGGCTTTTGGTGAGCTATCATGGAAGGTCATGAGCTGCCCAAGACTGAGCTCAGGAACAGTGGAACCCTGACGTCGAGGGGATACAGCTGCTTCTGGGGCTGGGTTCTGAAATGCAAAGATCTGGATCTGGAGGGAAGTGGATGTGGCTCACGTGGGTAAAATCTGGGGCACAGATGAAGGAAATGTATCGTGGGAAAGAGGCAGTTTTTGCCAAGTTATGACCAAGAGCAGGGGATCAAGAATGGGTTGGTCAGTCCAGGGTCAGGACCAAATTAATCCACAGTGATCAAGTGCTCAGGGTTTGTGATATGATCAGTGGCCTCGAAAGTGTCACCTGGGGTCAGGGGGAGGAAGAGGAGTGGTGGTGGTATCACAGACTGTGTTTCCAAGATGGGATGGAATGAGGTAGATCCCAGGGATGAAGCAGGTCTGTATCAGGTGGCGTCTCCACTCCCTGATGATGAGGACATGGTGATGATGATGGTGATAGTGACAGCAATAACAGCTGTCACCTTTCATGAGCACTAATTATGCTCTAGCTATGGTTTTACTTGTCGATGCCCATTTGATACTCTGACCCCAATTTACAGATGAAGAGACAGGCACAGAGAAGACAAGTAATTTGCCTGTAGTCATCCAGCTAGAAGGTGACAGGGCTAGGATTCAACCCCAAATCTGTTTGCCTCCAAATCTGATACTCTCTAACTCTGATATATTTCCCTCTTGTTTCCAGATTAACCTCTACATGGCTGTCACATCATTCGTCAGTTCATTGTTTATTCATCAATTGTTTACTCATTTGACAGTATTTATGGAGTATCTATTATGTTCCAAGCACTGCAGAGGGTCTCTGCCCTTCTAGGGGTTATATTCCTGTAAAGAAGAACAAAAGAAAGTTCCGTAAAATAACAGCAGAAGATGACAGAGTCTAATAAGTGCCATAAAGAAAATTAAATGGAGTTTTGCGATCGAGACTGGTAGATGGGAACGGTGAGGTCATCTTTGTGTAGAGAGGTCAGGGAGGGACTTTACAGTGGTGACATTTACACAGAGACCTGAGGGATAAAAGTAACCAGCCATGCTAAGAGCCAGAGAAGTTCTCCTTTCCCATCTCTCTTCTTTACCTTTTGGATCTTTGAAGGTAAACCACATATGTTGGGCTTGCGTCATTGGTGTACACTTTCAGGACATCTTTGGGGTAGGCAGTTTCAGCATAAGTGTGTGTCCATACCTGATTCTTGGGACCTTACATTGGGTGCTTCTGAGAGGTTGCTCCCTACTCCTTGGTTTTCTGCTCTTCCAATAACTGAGGCTGTGTTTCCTTGTTGTTCTGGCCATATCTGGCCTCTAGACCCTTATGCACATGGCTCCCCAGAATGACTCAACTCTGAGTAGCCGGGGACCAATTATGAAGTTGACCCTTGTTTTATTCACTTCTGAGCCTGGCCCTAAGCTGATGCAGAAAATCCTAAATCCAGTTAAGTGTTATTTGCTTGAAATATTTGAAAGAGCCAGCTTGGCCCATCTTCAAATATTTTGTTAGCTAATCAAAGCCAGATTGTGGTCAGAGGCCATATCTAAATTTATTAGGAAAATTAATAGACCATTTAGATTTTATTGGAATTAAGCTAAAAGACGGTAAGCAGCCACACCAGCAGATAGTGATTAATTATTACACTGACCTGTGTGATGGGCTCATAATGAAATATTGACTTCTAGGTAAGTCATGAGGCCTTAGAGCAAGCAGGACAGGCTCTGGAAGGATGTCCTCACTCCATCTGCTTGAGGTTAATTGGATGGGATGTGGTAGGAGACATGCTCTGTAAATATGCACCATTTATTCTTTCAAACGGTATTTATTATGCACCTACTGTGTGCTGAGCCCTGGGAATATAGAAAGCAGACAGCCTGAGTCTGAATATTGGTTTCTGTGCTTAATAGCTATGTGTCTTTGGGCACGTTACTTAGCCTTTCTGAATCTCCATTTCCTCATTTGAAAACCAGGGATAAAAATGACTAATAGGGTTACTGTAAGAAGTCACGGAAATGATATGTGTAAAAAGTGATTGGACATAGCACATCGATGTCGCTATGAGTATTATTGTCATTAGTAATTTTCTAAATAAGACCAATTTTTGGTCTCAAATAATTGAAACAAAAATTACAATACAGCTGATCTTCCAGGCAGCGTTGATTTTTCCCTATTATGTGCTCCATAAGTCTCCTTAGGGTCAGAGAGGGCTTTGTTAAGAAGGAGATGTTTGAGCTTTGTTCTGAAGGATGAAAAGGGTTTATTTCCCAGGTGAACTGTAGGGATAGGGGACTTGCAGGTAGATCCAGGTTCAGGATAGGAAAGGACGTGGAGACTTGAAACATCCTGACAGTTGGTGCAAGTTTAAGTAGTTGGATACTACAGGGCAGAGGGCATCCGCGTTAGATGATTGTTAGGGCAACAGGAACTGGGAGTTGGTCTGGATCACTCTTGTGGTCTGGATCACTCACCTATACGCAGTCTGCTTGAAATATATGTGTGTCAAATAGGACTTCTGAGAAGGACCCTTCTGTTTACTTCTTAAAACTTTTTACTATGTGTTCCACTTTGCCCTGTGGAAGCAGGAGGAAAATCTTATTAAGCGATGCCAGATTCAAAAATTATGGTCCGGGGGTCTGGGCTGAGAGGTTCCTCCCAAGTATTTTCCCTTTTTGGGCACTACATCAACCCCTCCAGTGTCTGCTTGGGTGTGACTCGGAGGTACAGACTGCTGCCTGAGTCAGGCAGGCCCAGTTCAGCTCCAGCTCTGCCACTTGACTCCTGTGAGAGCTCCGGTGAGCCACTCTGAACTTCACGTCCTTCCTCTGCAGAAGGGTGTATTAGTCCATTTTTCATGCTGCTGACAAAGACTTATCCCAGACTGGGTAATAATGATTATTATTATCATTATTATTATACTTTAAGTTCTTGGGTACATGTGCAGAACTTGCCGGTTTGTTACGTAGGTATACATGTGCCCTGGTGCTTTGCTGCACCCATGAACCTGTCATCTACATTAGGTATTTAGGCTAATGCTTTCCCTCTGCTTGTGCCCCCCACCCCCAACAGGCCCTGGTGTGTGATGTTCCCCTCCCTGTGTTCATGTGTTCTCATTGTTCATCTCCCACTTATGAGTGGGAACGTGCAGTGTTTGGTTTTCTGTTCCTGTGTTAGTTTGCTGAGAATGATGGTTCCACCTTCATCTATGTCCCTGAAAAGACATGAACTCATCCTTTTTCATGGCTGCATGGTATTCCATGGTGTATATGTGCCACATTTTATTTACCTGAGACTGGGTAATTTTTAAAGAAAAAGAGGTTTAATTGACTCACAGTTCCACATGGCTGAGGAGCCCTCACAGTCCTGGTGGAAGGTGAAAGGCATATCTTGTGTGGTGGCAGAAAAGAGGGAATAAAATCCAAGTGGAAATGGAAATCCCTTATAAAGCCAGGTCTCGTGAGACTTATTCACTACCATGAGAACAGTATGGGGGAAACAACCCTCATGATTCAGTGTTCTCCCACCAGTTTCCTCTGACAACACATGGGAATTATGGGAGCTATAATTCAAGATGAGATTTGGGTGGGGATGCAGCCAAACCATATCAAGGGAGATTTGTAACGGCAACTCCATTGGTCTGTAGACAGGATGACTTTAAAAAGTCAAACAATATACAGACATATGGTATCTGACTCATGATGGTTTGAGTTGCCATTTTTCAACTGTATGATGGAATGAAAGCAGTATGCATTCCGTAGAAACTGTACCTTGATTACCTACACAACCATTCTGTTGTATTTTTTTTTCACATTCAGTACAGTATCCAATCGGTTACAGGAGATACTCAACACGTTATTATAACTAGGCTTTGTGTTAGATGGTTTTCGTACAATTGTAGGCTCATGTGTTCTGAGTGTGTTCAAGGTAGGCTGGGCCAAACTATGACGTTCAGCTGGTGAGGCATATTAAACGAATTTTTGACTTAACAATATTTTCAACTTATAAGGGGTTTTTTGGGACGTTACCCCATCATAAATTGAGGAGCTTCTGAATAGCTCTTTGTACAAAGTTGGGTGCCTGTACCTATTCAACAAATGTTAGTTCCCAGAATATAGTCTGGTATGTTTGATTTTTTAAATTAATTTTAAAAAAATAAGTGGGAGAAAGTTGCTATATATGGGTGTTCTGTTTCGTAGACTAAATATATATCTATCTGTCCTCAGAAAATGAATATGCATGTCTCCCAAGATATATTTGCATGTTCCATTTCTCCTATTAAGTATATATTTTCCTATTTTATATGTATATATAAGTGTATACATATATATGTCCTACTTATGCACAGAGAGGAGAGAAATGTGTATGTAGAGAGAAGTAGGTACAGAAAACTGTAGAACAAGCCAGGCTGTTCCAGAAAAATTAGGAACTATGCTAAGGACCAGGGAAGGGGAAAGATATAACCCAGGGCCACAGGTGATGCTCTGGCATGTCCAGTCTAGTAATGTGCTGCCTAATTTTGGATTAGCCAAGAGTCCCAGAGGAGACTGGATCCCATAGTCCATTTCCTTGCTCGTGCATAACCACGCACGTGTTAAGGACATTAACAAAGTCAAAGGAAGTCAAATGCAAACCAGGGCAGGATATCCTGTGATGAGGACTTGATGGACACGGATAAAGGGAGGGGTAGGTTCTGAGTAGGCTCTGCCCCCCAGCACACCCTCAAGCTGATGCCAGGGTGTGAGTAGATGCGGACTCCTCTTCTGGGCAGTGGCGAGGGCTCTCCAGCACAAATAAGGGAGAGTTGGCCCAAGAACGTGTGGAACTGGATGACACAGGGTGGTGAGCTGAATGTGACCCAGTGATTTAGGGACACTTTTAGTGGCCTGTTACTTAGTTTCAGGGTGACAATGGGGACAAATTGCAGGAGGAATAAAATGTTGCCGCTGCACTGTTACTACAGAGAGGAATTTCTGCCCTCCATTGCTCATTGGATAGCTAACAGGGCCACTCAGAAACCTAAGCAAAGAAGATGTCTTATTGCCATTGGATCCCTTTGCTGGGGCAAATCACAGAGAAGCTTCTCTGTTTCAGTGGGCAGGAGAGCACGGGAGGCAGTCCTAGGGCAAAAATGAGTTAATAGTTTAACATTTCCCTGCCACATGAGGACAGATGGAATCTGCCTTCTTGTGCCTGAGACAGACCCATGGGAGACTCCAAGAGGCAGGCTGAAGTACGAGCGTGAGACAGAGAAAGGGATCTTCCACCCCAGGAGCCCTCTGATCACAGGATTGCCCCTTTTGATGAAGACAGAATTGAGTTAAAAATAGGCCCCATCCAGAGTGTGGAGGGAAGCGGAGCTGGAGGTTCCTAGGCACATGTGTGACGGAAATGCAGTGGGCCATTCTAATTAGATCCCTTTACCAGAACTCCTGACCTTCTGTGTAGCACATTAATGTATTTTACTAATTATAAATGCAATTAAAAAGTACTGAAATAAAATTAGGCTGATCTATCTAATTTACATTAAGCACTTTCAAATTATGCAGATTTTAAAGTCTGTCTCTGCCCCTCTCTCTTTTTTTTTTTTTTTTTTTTCAATTTGGGTTTCAGGGTAAAATTGTCTGCATTAAAACAGCTGGAAAACAACCTTGTAGGAAAACAAATTTCTTTTCTGTGATTATTCTCAGTGTGCGAGTTAATTTTTGAGGCAGTAATATACTTAGCAGGCATCGGTCAGTAAGTTATAAAGAAAAGACATATGTGTCTCCATGCAGGCGCAGGAGCCGGGGTGCATGCAGGGATGAGTGGGGTTTGGTTACTTTGGGGAATGAGGTTGCAAGACTAACTAGGCACACACGTACAAACACCAGTGCGATCCGTGGTTGCTAAAGAGTTGAGATTTACAAAGAGCAAGATGTAATGGCAGGCACAGTGTACATTTGATAGAGATGAACCATCTGGTGGGTTTATCCAACAACATTTTTTTTTTATTCCTATGCTGACAGGCAGAGAGTGTGAACCAGGAGCCAGAATGATCGCCTAGCGTCATTAAAAATCAGAATGTTCAGTTTTGCTGGCTCTGAAAGTTGCATATGCAGGGCAACTCTCTATTAGGTGAGGAAATGGAGCATAAAGGCAAGCGAATGCCCCTCTCCCCCAGAGGCTTGGACGCATGTGCTTTTCTGCTGGGGCCATCGCTCTGTCTGGGTCTGTTAGAGGCTGCATTCACCCGAGGAGAAGACCTTGACGGGGCCTCTTTATAGATTAAATCTGATCCACAAGTTCCTTGGAAGCAGATGTGTAATAAGCTGTTCTCTGGAGTTGTGTATAAGCTCCTTAAAACGTTCCCGGTGAGGTTTAATTCCCCTTACTCGGTGCCCTCAATTTTATTTGCTGCCCAAACTTTGTGCTTTAAGCTCCCCATCAAAAGGAAGCCTGAAATAATTCCTCACATTGGGGCTGTTGGTTTGGAAGGTCTTTTTCTTCCTTTTCTCGCCCTTTGGATATAGAAGGGGTGTTTCCCCTTCCAGCCAGGGAATCAACCTTGCCTCCTATGACCTGGAAGCCAAGCTGCATGTGTGCGTCTTCCCAAAAGATGGCTGGACCGTGAGACATGCACACAAGGGTGAGATGGCTGCTGAGGCTCCTTGTGTTCTGAGATCCATAGGCTCAGTGGCCCCGGAAAGGGTAAAGTGATTGTTTAGGCCCCTCCCTCCTCCCGTCCTCTGCCATCATGGACTCTCAGAGGCAATGCTGAGAGGTGGAATTGCTTGTTAACCTATGGGGAGAACGTTTTCAGATCTTTCTCTCTCTCTCTCTTTTTTTTT